>NC_043752.1:21323538-21427676 GCF_902148845.1 Salarias fasciatus | reverse complement strand
GGGGGGGGGGGGGCAATCTTGGTAAAGACTTATATTTTAAGTATTATAAATCATATTTGATAAATTGTTAAATTATAATGTAAAATATGCTTCTTGCTAAATTCTTGCAAAAAAAAAATCCCTGTCCCCGGCTGGGGGCAGGATGATCATTACAGAGTACTTTTGAATTCATTATTGTATTTTGCGCATAATGCGATTAATCGCGATTAATCACAGAAAAATTATGCGATTAATCACGATTAAGAAATTTAATCGTTGCCCAGCACTAATAATTACAGATCATTAACTGTTAGTCCTTATTATTCACTATGATGAGATGATCAGTTGGGAGTGAGTTTTTTTGATCCTAGGATGTTTTACCCTGCTGATATTGTGTTGTTGCAGTTGTAATCCTATCCTACAGAGCAAATTAATCATTAGATAACTGATTAATAAGGTGTTATTGATCAATTAACTATGACGCAAAGAACTAATTCCCTCAAAATGGGTAAATTACAGGAATGAACTGAGAGAAATTTAGAATTATGAATTAAAAAATTGATTTATTAATTAATAATTCTCAAAACATTGGTTTAGGGTATGGGTCCACGCTGCAAATGAGATTCCACCTGCTGAGAAGATGCTCTCTCCTGACCTGCTTCCTCCTCTGTGTGTTTCTTCTCAGTGTTATATGTTTCACATGTATGTGGGCGTGCGAGCAGGTGGAGGGATCGGTGACCAGATCGAGGACCCGGCGGGTGACGAATACGAGATACCGCATTATCTTCGACATCACGTTCTTCTTCTTTGTCATTGTATTCTCCTGGCTATCATCCAAGGTGAGAGGTTGTTACCAAGACACACTGCAATGAAGAAAATACTCTCAAAATGTGAGAACATGACATTTCATGGAGGAAAAATTAAAGTTTTCCCAGGGCAGGGATCAGCGATCAATATTTCTTTCCTTGGGATGTTGCCTGCCGTCAAAAACACAGACATAAAACATTACAGTCATTCCAGAGCTCTGACAAAGCCAGGGTCCAGAGGAGCAAACCACAAACCTCACTTTACCATCCTCAGCTCTGGAGGCAACCACTCCTGATAGGAGGAGCTTTATTTGAAAAGAGCTGTGAGTCCTGATGGTCACATAAGACAGAGCGAGTTTCACCGAGTCTCTGTTGGTGACAGGGTTATAGCCAAAGTGACCAATGACTGAATGAAGCTGTGTGTCTGATGAGTCTGCTCTGAACCCAAAGGACTGATCATCGATGCGTTTGGGGAGCTGAGAGACCAGCAGGAGCAAGTGAAAGAAGACATGGAGGTGAACACACACACACACACACACACCAACACACACACACACACACACACAACACACACAGTCTGTATTTCTATCCTTGTGGGGACCTTCCATTGACTCCCATTCATGTCTAGCCCCTAACCCTGACCCTACCCTAACCCTAACCCACACCACAACAAAGCCTAACCCTAAAGAAATGTTTTTGCACTTTTACTTTTTCAGTAACAACAACATGGTCAAGAAAACACTGTTTCTCTACTTAGGACCGGAAAAAGGTCCCCACAAGGCACGTCGTTCACGTTTTGCTATCCTTGTGGGGACATTTGGCCCCAACAAGGATAGAAATACGAGAACACACACACACACACACACACACGCACAGTCTGTATTTCTATCCTTGTGGGGACCTTCCATTGACTCCCATTCATGTCTAGCCCCTAACCCTGACCTAATTAGGGGATTCCATGTTGTTCTGAGGGTCTCTGTGCGACGGGAGTAGGACCGTTGGAATCGCCTCGGCGAGCTCTACAACATATCTGGCATTGCATTTTATACCCGGAAAGTGTATGTGGCATTTATTTCCCTAACCATGGGTCCTAGACAAAAACAGGACGTCTAGGTGAATTCGGGGGATTTTTTACAGTCCGTGTGATGTGTCTTTTGACTCTCTAGCACCTATTTTTTTTTGTTGCAGTACCACCATTTTACCACTAGGGGGAGCAATTTGTCTGTCGTTTTCTGGAATATAGTTCCACAATTGGTTCAATCTACCACTGTGAGCCGTAGGAACATGCTAGAGAGCTGGGAGTTGGTTTAAACTGCTGTTAGGGGACTCGGGCTCCCTTGGCCACCGTTTCGAGTGCCTAGGACCTTCTACCAAAGATTCCAGAACTGAAGATTCCGTTCCAGAACTGAAGATTCCGTTTCCGGAACTGAAGATTCCGTTTCCGGAACTGAACATTCTGAAAACGAGCTCCAACTCCGCTCAGGAAGGACCGAGAGCTCTGGCAATGACTTCAAATGAAAGCTGAGGGCCTCAGCAGTGCAATGGAAGTGGTTTCAAGTGTCCAACTACAACACTGTAGATTTTGAATAGGGATTCCAGATTGGTCAAGCCTTGACCGATTCGGAAGGTGCTGTAACTGAGCTCAGGAAAGAGCTAGAGGTGTGGGATTACTTCAAATGAAAGCTGGGGGGGTCCCTGACAGGTGTGGTATGATGCATCTCTGTAAACCTGCAAAAAATTTCACCTCATGAGTCAGCCATAGACTGTATGGTGGGATACAGGGGGATGAGCCTTATGTGTCTGAGGGTCAGTTGGGTCAATTTCCACCATGAATTTTGCGACCCCTTGGGGAGTGGCAACAACCCAACACACACAACTGTTGGGGTGGTGACTGTCTGTTTGGGGTGTTTTGGGCTGATCCAAACACTTTGAGCTTCAAAGATGCAATCTGGAAGGGGATTCCAGATTCCAGATTCCAGATTCCAGATTCCAGATTGGGATTCCAGATTCCAGATTCCAGATTCCAGATTCCAGATTGGGTTCCAGATTCCAGATTCCAGATTCCAGATTCCAGATGGGATTCCAGATTCGGTCAAGCAATGATAACTCCTCTCAGGAAGGAGCTAGATGGCTGGGATTAACATCAAATGAAAGCTTAGGACCTCAGCGTGTAATGGTTGCAGTGTCAAGTCTCAAGTCACTTTTTAAAAATCGATGTCATTTCTGGAGGGGATTCCAGATTTAGACTCAAATGACACATCTGGAATCTGCTATAACTCCTCTCAGGAAGGAGCTAGATGCGTGGGACTGGCTTCAAATGAAAGCTGAGGGCCCTCGAGTGTAATGGTAGTAGTATTTCAAGTGTGTAACTTCAATGTTAAGGGTTTTATGGTCAACCCTATGTGTAACCTAACTCGGTAACCCTACTCCCTAACTGTAACCCTAACAATCCCAAACAATGAGGGTAGGGTTATGAAAGTTTGATATGTGTCTCCCTCGGGGGTCCCTGACAGGTGGGTTGTGGTGTCGTCTCTGTAACCCTAGCAGAAAAATTTGACCTCATGAATCACCCGATAATGTATATGGTTGCATCCGGGGGATGAGCCTTGGGTGTCCTGAGGGTCGGTTCGGTCAATTTCCACCATGAATTTGGAACCTTCGGGGACTGGCAACGACCCGCACACGTGTCTCTTGGGGCAGTGACTGTCTGTTTGGGTGTTTTTGGGCTGATCCAAACACCTGAGCTTCAGAAACGCAATCTGGAAGGGGATTCCAGATTTCGTCATTCAATGACCAATTCTGGAATCCTCTGTAACTCCTCTCAGGAAGGAGGTAGAAGTGTGGGATTGGCTTCAAATGAAAGCTGAGGGCCTTGCAAGTGTAACGGTGGTACTTTCAAGTGTCTAACTCCACGTTTAAGTTTCAATGACACTTTCTGGAAGGGGATTCCAGAATGTGTCATCCAATGGACCGATTCTGGAATCCTCTGCTATAACTCCTCAGGAAGGAGCTAGAGGGCTGGGATTAGCATCAAATGAAAGCTTAGGACCTCAGCAGTGTAATGGTTGCAGTGTCAAGTCTCAAGTCACTTTTAAAAATCGATGTCATTTTCTGGAAGGGGATTCCAGATTTAGACATCAAATGACCGATTCTGGAATCTGCTATAACTCCTCTCAGGAAGGAGCTAGATGGCTGGGATTAGCATCAAATGAAAGCTTAGGACCTCAGCAGTGCAATGGTGCAGTGTCAAGTCTCAAGTCACTTTTTAGAAATCGATGTCATTTCTGGAAGGGGATTCCAGATTTAGACATCAAATGAACATTCTGGAATCTGCCTTAACTCCTCTCAGGAAGGAGCTAGAGGCGTGGGACTGGCTTCAAATGAAAGCTGAGGGCCCCGAGTGTAATGGTGGTAATTTCAAGTGTGTAACTTCAATGTTAAGGGTTTTATGGTCAACCCTATGTGTAACCCTAACTCAGTAACCCTACTCCCTAACTGTAACCCTACAATCCCAAACAATAGGGCTAGGGTTATGAAAGTTGATATGGTCTCCCTCGGGGGTCCTGACAGGTCTGCTGTGGTCTCGGTAAGATTCGGTAAGCAATGATAACCTGTCAGGAAGGAGCTAGAAGGTGAGATTGGCATCAAATGAAAGCTTAGGGCCTCAGCAATGCAATGGTCATAGTTTCAAGTGTCTACCTGCACTTTTTAAAAATCGATGTCATTTTCTGGAAGGGGATTCCAGATTTAGACATCAAATGACCGATTCTGGAATTATCAACCCTAACTCCTCTCAGGAAGGAGCTAGAGGGCTGGGATTAGCATCAAATGAAAGTTAGGACCTCAGCAGTGCAATGGTTGCAGTGTCAAGTCTCAAGTCACTTTTTAAAAATCGATGTCATTTTCTGGAAGGGGATTCCAGATTTAGACATCAAATGACACATTCTGGAATCTGCCTTAACTCCTCTCAGGAAGGAGCTAGAGGCGTGGGACTGGCTTCAAATGAAAGCTGAGGGCCCTCCGAGTGTAATGGTGGTAGTTTCAAGTGTCTAACTTCAATGTTAAGGGTTTTATGGTCAACCCTATGTGTAAACCCTAACTCGGTAACCCTACTCCCTAACTGTAACCCTAACAATCAAACATGAGGGCTAGGGTTATGAAAGTTGATATGTGTCTCCCCGGGGGTCCCTGACAGGTCTGTGGTCTTGGTAAGATTCGGTCAAGTAATGATAACTCCTGTCAGGAAGGAGCTAGAAGGCTGAGATTGGCATCAAATGAAAGCTTAGGGCCTCAGCAATGCAATGGTTATAGTTTCAAGGTCTACCTGCACTTTTTAAAAATCGATGTCATTTTCTGGAAGGGGATTCCAGATTAGACATCAAATGACCGATTCTGGAATCTGCTATAACTCCTCTCAGGAAGGAGCTAGAGGGCTGGGATTAGCATCAAATGAAAGCTTAGGACCTCAGCAGTGCAATGGTTGTAGTTTCAAGTGTCTACCTGCACTTTTTAAAAATCGATGTCATTTTCTGGAAGGGGATTCCAGATTTAGACATCAAATGACACATTCTGGAATCTGCTATAATCCTCTCAGGAAGGAGCAAGAGGCGTGGGGACTGGCTTCAAATGAAAGCTGAGGGTCCTGTGAGTGTAATGTGGTAGTTTCAAGTGTCTAACTTCAATGTTAAGGGTTATATGGTCAACCTATGTGTAACCCTAACTCGGTAACCCTACACCCTAACTGTAACCCTATACCCAAAAAAGCAGGTATGTTGTGATGACATCTCTCTGACCCCTAAAGAAAAACTTGACGTTCACCACAATAAGCATGTTCCCTGTGGGATTTGATCCCACAAAAGTTGGGTTGAAAGCCATAGCATAAGACCACTCAGCCACTCAGTGCCATGAATTTTTCGCGTTTGGAACTTGTACTTATTTTTTAAGCTTTGTGTGGAGGGGGCTGCTGGATAATGACCCTCCTAACCCTTGGGGTCAGAGGTCATTTAACCCTAGTTTCCAAACAATTAGGGCTAGGGTTATGAAAGGTGGCTGTCGGTTTGGGTGTTTTTGGGTGTTTTTGGGCTGATCCAAACACTTTGGGTTCAATGTCTTTTCTGGAATGCAATGCCAGCTTGCTTCATTCTGGTGACAATCTCTAACTTTGTCCAGGAAGGCCCTAGAAGTGTGGGATTGGCATCAAATGAAAGCTTAGGGCCTTGGCAGTACAATGGTAGTGTTTCAAGTGTCTAACTTAAATGGTAAGGGGTCTTTGGTCAACCTTATTTGCAACACTAAGCCCTAAGCCTTGACCCTAACTCCAGTCAGGGTTTTTATTGGCTTCCAATGACAGCTTAGGGCCTTAAGAGTGTAATGGTGTTCCTTTCAGGTGTGTACCTGCACTTTTTAAAAAACGATGTCACATTCTGGAAGGGGATTCCAGATTTAGTCATCCAATGTCAGATTCTGGAATCTGAAAGGTTAGGCTAAGTTAGTTTAATAAAACACTTTGCCTCAGTAACACTAAGTCTCCACTGCTCAAGATGCACCACAATAAGCATGTCCCCGTGGGGTTTGATCCCACAACCTATGGTTGCAAGCCATAGCATTAGACCACGCGGCCACTCAGTGCTATGAATTTTTCGCGTTTGGAACTTGTATTATTTTTAAGCTTTGTGTGGAGGGGGGCTGGGATAATGACCCTCCTAGCCGAGGGGGGTAGAGGTAATCTAACCCTAGTTGCTGACTATTAGGGTTACGGTGTGATGAAAAATTGATATGTGTCTCCCTGGGGGGTGCTGACAGGTGTGTTGTGGTGTCATTCTCTAACCCTAGCAGAAAAAATTTGACCTCGTGAATCAGCGTATAATCTACATGGTTGGATTGGGAGGCTGATGCCCACACTGAGTCTGGGGGATTTGCAAGCTCCCAGGGGTCAAAATTAAACGTTGACCGATCGACACGAGGCTCACGTATGTTCATCGGGGAGCCAGGGTATCCAGTGTGAGAAGTTTCAGCCCTGTGCGACCCTCCTGACCCTATCGGTCAAAGGTCAACGGGGTGACCTTTCCCATAAGGCCTTGAGCCAGGGAGCTCAAATTCGCTGTCAGCATCGGGGCTGGCAGCACATCCACGGTGTGCGATCTCAGCCCTCTCGGCCACCCGGAAGTCTTTCAGGAGAGCTGAAGGCACTCGTTTCAAAAAGCCTTAACCGAACATATTTGTGCGCCATTTTTGAAATACTTGAGCAAACGAGCTCAAAGTGGCATCAAAAGACCGTCTCTACACCCGCTGATGTGTGCCGACAGTGGTGGTTGTAGCTGAAACGGAAATACCCGAAAAAAGCACGTTCTGTATTTCGCATTTCACGTTTTTATTTTTTAAAAATCAACGGTGATAGCCAGGGGGCTGAGACTTTCAGGGTGTCCTCGGGGTCCCATCCCACCTGTGATAAAATTTTCAGCCCTCCGGGACATGTAGGTATGTGAAATAGGCAAATGCTAACGTTTTGTGGCTAAAATAGGAGCTAATTCGCTATTTACATTAATAGCTCCCAAAACGATGACAGCTAGCCGGCTCAAACTCGCACACAAGGTGTGTGGTGACCTTAGGCCCCATCGATATGGGGCAGCCCGCCCACCGCGTGGAATTACTGCACAAAGTGGGCGGGAGCAGAAATAGCCGTTAGCTGCTAACCTAACTTCCAGTTGAATAACTCTTAAACGATTAGGGTTAGGAGGATGGGGGTTGGAGGCATGACTCCTGGGGGGGTCCCTGATGGATGTGTGGAAGGGGATCCCTCCAGCGCATAAGGAAGCCGCGTGGTTGTTGCATTTAGCATTAGCGCTGCTAACGACTTCGGAGTTGAATAACTCTGGAAGGGGAGGGGCTAGGAGGGTGGCTTTAACAGCTGACTCCTGGGGGTCCCTGACCTATGTAGGACCTCATCCCTCTGCTTCCCTCCTAGCCCCGCCAATGACCTTTTACTCAGGAGCGCGTTTAATTGAATAACTCCGGAAGGGGAGGGGCTAGGAGGGTGTGGCTTGAACAGTTGACTTCCAGTGGGGTCCCCGACATTGTGTGCGATGGCATCCCGATCGGACCTTTGGATCTCCTTCAAATCATGTTTTTTCACTTTTTTCAGCGAAATCATTTCAGAGAGGATTGGGAGGCTGATGGCATAGTAACCCTAGAGGATCTGTAGTCTGTCATAGGGGGTGAAAATTAACGCTTTGCCCGATTGGCACGAAACTGGGGAGGTTCATCGGGGGTGCTGGGAGAGCCGCTTGTTGATTTTCAGCCCTCTGGGACCAACTTGACCCTAGGGGTCAAAGGTCATCCAACCCTAGTTCGCCGACGATTAGGGTTACGGTTATGAAAATTTGATATGTGTCTCCCTGGGGGGTGCCTGACAGGTGTGTGTGGTGTCATTTCTGTAACCCTAGCAGAAAAATTTGACCTCATGAATCAGCACATAATCTATGGTGCATCCGTGGGGATGAGCCCTGGGTGTCCTGAGGGTCGGTTGGGTCAATTTCCACCATGAAATTTGGGACCCTCGGGGACCGGCAGGACCCCCGCACACATACCTCATGTGAGGTCAGGGATCCCCTCATCACTCTAAGGGTGAAACTCAGAGGGTGAAAACAACGCATGAGCTAGAGACAAAAAAACGCTAGATCCTGCATCGGGGGATCCAGGGTATCCTGTGAAGTTTCAGCTCTCTAGAATACTTTTTTCCAAAAAAATCCATCCGTTTTCACTTGCCCTGCAGAAGGCCCGAAATGAAGCCTGAATCATAGCAAAATCCCTCAACGCTTTGACCGATCGGCACGAAACTCGGGAACCTGCATCGGGGGAGCCAGGGTATCCATTGTGAGAAGTTTCAGCCCTGTGCGACCCTCCTGACCCTATCGGTCAAAGGTCAACGGGGTGACCTTTCCATAAGGCCTTGAGCCAGGGAGCTCAAATTCGGGGTCATGCATCGGGGCTGGCAGCACATCCAATCTGTGCGATTTCAGCCTGTAGGCCACCCGGAAGTCTTTCGGGAGAGCTGAAGGCAGTCGTTTTCAAAAACGCCTTAACCGAACATATTTTGTGCGCCATTTTTGAAATACTGGAGCAAACGAGGTCAAAGTGGCATCAAAATGACCGTCTCTAGACCCGCTGATGTGTGCCGGCTGCGGTGGTTGTAGCTGAAACGGAAATACCCGAAAAAAGCTACTTTCTGCATTTCGCATTTTCACGTTTTATTTTTAAAAATCAACGGTAATAGCTGGAGGGCTGAGACTTTCAGGGTTGCCTCGGGGTCCCCTTCTGCACCTGTGGTAAAATTTTCAGCCTCCGGGACATGTAGAAGTATGTTAAATAGGCAAATGCTAACGTTTTGCGGCTAAAAAACGAGCTAATTTAGCTTTCGTTAATAGCTCCCAAACGGTGATAGCTAGCCGGCTCAAACTCGCACAGGGTGCGTGGTGACCTTAGGCACCCTTTGATATGGGCAGCCCCGCCCACCGCGTGGAATTACTGCGCAAATTGAGAAGGAGCTTAAATAGCCGTTAGCTGCTAACCCTAACTTTGAGCTTTAATAACTCCTAAACGATAGGGTTAGGAGGATGGGATTTGGATGCATGACTCCCGGGAGGGTCCCTGATGGGTGTGTAAAAGGATATCCCTCCAGCGTGTGCACAAGCCGCGTGGTTGTTGCATTTAGCATTAGCCGCCGCTAACGACTTTGGAGTGAATAACTCTGGAAGGGGAGGGGCTAGGAGGGTGTGGCTTTAACAGTGACCCCAGGGGGGTCCTGACTGTATGTAGGACCTCATCCCTCTGCTGCCCTCCTAGCCCCGCCCAATGACCTTTTACTCAGGAGCGGTTTAATGAATAACTCAGGAAGGGGAGGGGCTAGGAGGGTGTGGCTTGAACAGTTGACTTCCAGTGGGTCCCCGACAGTTGTGTGCGATGGCATCCCGATCGGACCTTGGATCTCCTTCAAATCAGTTTTTTTCACTTTTTTCAGCGAAATCATTTCAGAGAGGATTGGGAGGCTGATGGCATAGTAACCCTAGAGGATCTGTAGTCTGTCATAGGGGGTGAAAATTAACGAATTGACCAATTGGCACCAAACTGGGTGGGTTCATCGGGGGTGCCAGGAGAGCCGCTGTGTTGATTTTCAGCCTCTGGGACCAACTTGACCCTAGGGGTCAAAGGTCATCGAGCCCTAGTTCGCAACGATTAGGGTTAGGGTTATGCAAATTTGATATGCGTCTCCCCGGGGGGTCCCTGACAGGTCTGTTGAGGTTTCATATCTCTAACCTAGCGTAAAAATTTGACCTCACGAATCAGCGCATAGTCTATATGGATGGATTGGGAGGCTGATGAGGAGCATTTTCAGCCCTCTGGGAACCTCGTAACCCTAGCGGTCAACGGTAATCTAACCCTAATTCCATCAACATTAGGGTTAGGGTTATGGGAGTTGGATATGTGTTGATACGCGATGAGCCTTGGGTGTCCTGAGGGTCGGTTCGGTCAATTTCCACCGTGAAATTCGGACCTCTGGGGACCGGCAACAACCCATACACGTATTTCTTGGGCTGCTGACTGTCTGTTTTGGGTGTTTTGGGCTCATCCTAGCATGTGGAGCTAACATGGCTAAGGATTCCAGATTCGGTCAACCAATGACCGCTTCGGAATCAGCTATAACTCAGCTCAGGAAGGAGCTACAGTGGTAAGATTGGTGTCAAATTAAAGCTTAGGACCTCAGCAATGCAATGGTGGTGGTTTCAAGTGTCTAAATGCAACTTTTTAAAAAACGATGTCACATTCTGGAAGGCAATTCCAGATTTCGTCAACCAATGACCAAATCGGAATCAGCTATAACTTTGCCGGGAAGGAGCTAGAGGGCTGGGATTGACTTCAGATGATAGCTGAGAGCCTCAGCAGTGCAATGGTGGTGGTTTCAAGTGTTTAACTCCACATTTAAGGGTCAGGACTTATTCTGGAAGGGGATTCCAGATTTGGTCAACCAATGACCGCTTCTGGAATCTGCTCTAACTCGGCCCAGGAAAGAGCTGGAGGGCTGGGAGTGACATCAGATGACAGCTGGGGGGTCCCTGACAGGTGTGGTGGGGTGTCATCTCTCTACCCCCTGGATAAAAATTTGACCTCATGAATCAGCCATAGTCTATGTGGTTGATCGGTGGGGATGAGCCTTGGGTGTCCTGAGGGTCAGTGGGTCAATTTCCACCGTGAAATTTGGGACCCTCGGGGACTGGCAACGACCTCGCACACGTGCTCTCGGGGCGGTGACTGTCTGTTTTGGGTGTTTTTGGGCTGATCCAAACACTTTGAGCTTCAAAGACGCAATCTGGAAGGGGATTCCAGATTCCAGATTGGGATTCCAGATTCCAGATTCCAGATCCAGATTCGGTCAAGCAATGATAACTCCGCCAGGAAGGAGCTAGAGGATTGGGCTGGGCTTCAGATGACAGTGAGGGCCTCAGCAGTGCAATGGTGGTGGTTCACGTGTCTAGCAATCTTAAGGGTCAAAAACGCAATCTGGAAGGGGATTCCAGATTCGGTCAAGCAATGATAACTCCGCCCAGGAAGGAGCTAGAGGACTGGGCTGGACTTCAGATGACAGCTGAGGGCCTCAGCAGTGCAATGGTGATGGTTTCAAGTGTCTACCTGCACTTTTAAAAACGATGTCACATTCTGGAAGGGGATTCCAGATTAGGTCAACCAAAGACCAAATCTGGAATCTGCTCTAACTCTGCCCAGGAAGTAGCTAGGGACTGGGATTGGCTTCTACTGACAGCTGGGGAGGTCCCTGACAGGTGGTGTGGTGGGTGTCATCTCTCTACCCTGGATAAAAATTTGACCTCATGAATCAGCCATAGTCTATGTGGTTGGATCGGTGGGGATGAGCCTTGGGTGTCTGAGGGTCAGTGGGTCAATTTCCACCATGAAATTTGGGACCCCTCGGGGACTGGCAACGACCGCACACGTGTCTCTCGGGCGGTGACTGTCTGTTTTGGGTGTTTTGGGCTGATCCAAACACTTGAGCTTCAAAGACGCAATCTGGAAGGGGATTCCAGATTCCAGATTGGGATTCCAGATTCCAGATTCCAGATTCCAGTTTCCAGGTTGGGATTCCAGATTCCAGATTCCAGATTCCAGGTTGGGATTCCAGATTCCAGATTCCAGATTCCACATTCCAGATTCCAGATTCCAGATTCCAGATTCCAGGTTGGGATTCCAGATTCCAGATTCCAGATTCCAGATTGGCATGGGATTCCAGATGCGGTCAAGCAATGATAACTCCGCCCAGGAAGTAGCTAGGGACTGGGATTGGCTTCACTGACAGCTGGGGAGGTCCCTGACAGGTGTGGTGGGTGTCATCTCTCCAGGACCTCTAGAAATTTTGACTTCACCAATCGGCCCCCGCTCTCTAGCGTTGATCCGGGCTGATGAGCTTTCTTTGTCCTGAGGGTCGGTCGGGTCAATTTCCACCGTGAAATTTTTGACCCCTCGGGGACCGGCGGGACCCCCACCCCCACAAACGCGTGGGTGGGGGGCGTGACTGTCTGTTTTTGTGTTTTGGGGCTCGTCCCAACATTTTTGGCATTTGGGTGAAAATCCCATATGGCCGGGTTCTCTGATTTATTTAGAGTCATTTTGGTGAAAAACATGGGTTAGCCACTTGAAAACTGAATTTTAAAATGGTTTTCTAACTTTGATGGCTCTCTAGCGCTCAAAACATAGTGGTCAAAATCCGGAATTGGGATTCGGAATTGAAAAATCCGGATACGGAATTTTCAGTTCTGGAATCTGGAATCTGGAATCCGGAATCCAGAAGTGCAAATTCGGATCCGGATTGTCCATTCTGGAATTCCAGATTCCTATCAAATCGACGGTGTCCCCAACCCTTACCCTAACCCTAACCCACACCACAACAAAGCCTAACCCTAAAGAAATGTTTTTTGCACTTTTACTTTTTTCAGTAACAACAACATGGTCAAGAAAAACACTGTTTCTCCTACTTAGGACCGGAAAAAGGTCCCCACAAGGCACGTCGTTCCAAGTTTTGCTATCCTTGTGGGACATTTGGCCCCAGACAAGGATAGAAATACGAGAACACACACACACACACACACACCACACACACCACACACACACACACACATACACACAAACACACCCACACACACACTCAGGTAAGTGAGTGAATGGACCTTCTTTTAACTCACTCTTGTGTTGCAGACCAAATGTTTCATCTGTGGAATTGGCAATGACTACTTCGACACGGTGCCACATGGCTTTGAAACGCCACACTGACTGCAAGAGCACAACCTCGCCAACTACATGTGAGTATATATGTGTGTGTGTGTGTGTGTGTGTGTGTGTGTGGTTGGGGGAACTAGATGTTTGGGGTAGGAGCCTGCAGCAGCATCCCCAGAGAGCCCACTCAATCCCGCCGAAACCCCCCACCTGGACCCAGAGGGGCAGCCCACCCCAGACCGGAAGACCAGAGGTCCAGTCGGAGGATGGAGTGTTCCTGATCGGGCTGTACACCAGCCACCCCACATGCCCTACACACACACACACACACACACACACAACTCACACACACACACAACACACACACAACACCCCCCCGATACATCCGCACTCATCCATTCATTCGCCCCCCCACAATTTTCTCGAGGAGCTCGGAGGGATTTCACCCTGCCAGTGCACAGCTGGAGCTCCACGGCCACTCTCCAGGCAGGCCAGGCCACCAACAGAGCCCCCCCCCCCCAGGCCACCACGAACCCCCCCCCCCCAGGCCACCACAGAGCCCACCCCACCCCCCCCCCCCCCACCCCCCCCCCCAGGCCACCCACAGAACCCCAGGCCCCACCCCAGGCCACCACAGAGCCCCCCCCAGGCCACCACAGAACCCCCCCCCCCCCCCCGGCCACCACAGAACCCCCCCCCCCAGGCCACCACAGAGCCCCCCAGGCCACACAGCCCCCCCCCCAGGCCACCACAGAGCCCCCCCAGGCCACCACAGAGGCCCCCCCAGCCACCACAGAGGCCCCCCAGGCCACCACAGAGCCCCCCCAGGCCACCACAGAGGCCCCCCAGGCCACCACAGAGCCCCCCCAGGCCACCACAGAGCCCCTGAGTGCTGTGTTTTCTCATATTAATGCATTGTGCTGTCTGTGTGTTTCAGATTCTTTGTCATGTATCTCATCAACAAGGATGAAACGGAGCACACGGGCCAGGTGAGCCGCTCTGGTCCCTGCTGGTCCCTGCTGGTCCCTGCTGGGTCCGGCTCCTCGGAGCTCTCGCCCACTCACACTGAAGAGTGCCTGTGGAGTCTTGCTGCAGGTTGCAGATGTAAAGTGATCTTTGAGCACTCGACCCACAACAGAAATAAGATGATGAAATCACTTGTATTTACTCACATAGACAGTATCTGACATGGAACGGACTGTTGTCTTACAGTCCTAGCTCGTCACAGGCGCTGGTGCAGCTGCTTCCATCCGGGCCTTGACCAGGATGCAGATCACTCCTGGATGTTTCCCCGGTCCTTCATAATGCAGACAGAGTCCCTCACTGCTCACCCAGCAGGCAGCAGGAGCATGGACAACATGCATACGCCACAGAATTGAACCACTACCAGCATGTCCACCACTGCACCACACACTTTGTTATTTTCAAAAAATACAGGCCAAACAAACCAGAACACTTAGAGCTCTGTGTCTTTATAAATTTAACTTCTTGAACTATGGCAAAATCCAGGAAGAAAATAATCAGCTTTTATTCCAGTCTGACGGCACTCAGAACAGTGTGTCTGGAGAGACCTTCGCTCCTCGGATCAGTACAGTGAGGAGGGGGTCTTTAGGCTCCAGTGGTACTTCTGGTGCCAAAAAGGCAATAAGGCAACCGTCACCTCAGAGGAAACTGGAAACAAAGAGAACAAAGAAGTCTGCAGGAGTTCTGTTTCTCCAGCTCTTTGATATGATGTGGATAATAACCCTTCAAACCGAAGCTCTGGGTCCGCCGAGGTCCGTGGTTGGCCGACAGGTGCGTGCTGGTGCAGGCCTCTGCGAGAAGCAGCGCCCTCATTCACAACCGACTGCACAGTGGCACCGAAGGCAAACTGTCTGCTACGTGGTCGTACGAAATGAGATGCCACATCGATACACCACAGTCCAAGCTGCCCGAAATGGTTTTTCCAAAAAATTAAACAAGCTTAATGTTTTGTTCCAGACTGTGGTGGACTGCATGATGCAGAGTGTGACGTGAACAATCCCAGACTGATCCACCGTGTGCGCGATCACACGTGATATGCCTTCATCCTCGACGATCCAATTCGAGATTCTTCCTTTTCCTACAATTGCGTAGCGTATGGCGTGGTTTCAGAATGACCACCAGGTCTGGGACTGTCCACGTTTAACCCACCACCACCGCGGTCCACAGGTCTCGGCAGACCCAGTACGTCTGTGTTAGTAAAGTAGGAGCAGAATTTAAGTTTGTGTTTAGGCATTGTTAGGCAGCCAGTGAGGAGAAAACTTCTCGGAATTGTGCGTTTGTTGAAATGTCAAAGGACAAGTTGAATTCGCTAACTGAACACATTTTGCTGTTTAGGTCCAAAAATGATTTGGTATTTTGGATTTAGAACATAGGCCCTCTGGTGAGCAGGTAACATTTCCTGTCTTCAATAATGTGGAATTATTTCCTTCCTTCCAGTTAAGTAGACAAATCACAGTGGAGATTCTAAATCTTCCAGCAAGCAGTTACCAACCAGTTAGCAGTCAGGTCCATCTATCATGTGAAGTGAAAGTCTGCCTTCCCCTCGATATGCTTGCAGGAGTCTTACGTTTGGAAGATGTACCAGGAGCGCTGCTGGGAGTTCTTCCCTGCAGGCGACTGTTTCCGGAAGCAGTACGAGGATCAGCTGAACTGAGCAGACTTCCTGTCCACGGCTCATCCCTCATACCTCGCAGACCATGATCCAAAGAGCAGCCGTCACGTGTTGTCTGGAGCCGCTCCGCCGAGCACCAGGTTCGATCTCCGCTTCACCTCCGGGAAGAGCCGTGCCCCGCCCCCGGAAAGCCCCGCCCCCTCCGGACTGTCGGCTGACAGCTCCGCCCCCCTCCCAGTACTCTGTTAGGAATGCTTCTGAGAATCTGTACATAGTAAATATCAGATTATATGCTGTAAAGTGTGTGGCTGGACTTCCGGCTCACACAGTGACTTTCCTGCTCACTTTATTCTGCATTCATCAAAAAGCAAAAAACACAAGGAACAGTGGAGCCAGAGGGACACCTGGAAGACCCAAAGTTGGAAATAAGAGGATCTGTCCTGAAGGAGACCGATGGAGACATTCGTATGACGATGTTTACGACTTTTCATGTGAATAATGCACGCTGCATGTAGGTCCAGGCGGTGGACACGAAGCCCGGGACGGCTGCTGGGACCGGTCCAGGACGGCCGCTCTGGGAGCTGTGAGAGCTCGACCGTGTGCTCTGCCACCGAGCTGACGGTCTGGAATCAATCCAGCACAGACAGACGCTAGCGCCGTGTCCACAGCCTGCAGTGTGAAGGGCTCCGGAACTGTGAAGACCACGTTGTGTCCAGCAGAGCTGAACGGCTGGACGTCTGTCACGTCATCCTCCAACAGCTAACTACTCAATAACACACCTCACTGAACAGCAGCTGGAATGATGAATGACATGTTTCACACCTCCATCCCAGTTTATGCTCGTTAATTTTGCTTTGGTTTCATGTTTTGCTCCAAGCTAATATCTGTCCAACCAAAACTTTGTTCAGGCTGATCAAGCAGCAACTGTCTTTAAAGAAAAATCATGCTTTGGTCCATTTCTGCATGGGTGAATGCAATAAATTATTTTTACCTTTAAATTATGCAATTTCCAAAAGTTGATCCTCCAAAACTACTTGGCTAATGTTAGTCACCAACATCACAGAGTTATATTTTGGAAAATCCTCAGGTTTGGTTTTCAGTCTTTTTAAAGCTGGCCGGGTTGAGGTACCACACCACCAGGCAGCAGCTCTAGCTCCAAATCAAGCGACACTAAACCCTTCAGCTACCGTGTTTTTAAGTTTAGTCACCAGTGAAACGCGATCAGGAAAGATTTCTGTACATTTCAGCTGCTGTTATTTTTCTGGGATATAAACACAATGCAGTCTGCAGTTACACTCAGTGCCACAGAGCAAAGCTTCATGTTTATTTATTTCTGTAACACTCGGTTTGCCTGCTGCACATGTGAGAGAGCCTGTTTGGGTTTGAGTAAGCAGAAAAATTCCTGCTCAGCATGTTCATGGTTTCTTTGTCAGATATGTCTTTGTTTTTTAAAGACTGGGATTTCTGAGGTCATGTTGATGGACGTTCAGACCAGCTGTCTGTGTTCAGCTATCAGCAGTCAGGTAGAGCTGAACACTGTGCTCAATGGAAGGCTTCAGGCTGGGACTTCTTCTTAGTGCTAGACTGAGGTACTTTGCATGTTGGATAACACCTGTTCATTTATTTAATATAGTTTCTGAAAAGCAATACCAAAGCTGCAAAAAAAGATTGATCTGTTTCAAATTTACACAAATGGAAGCTGTTTGTTTGCAACGACACCGAATGAACCAGGCTGAAGGGATCAAACATGACTTTGTGGGGATGGGAGCAGGACGCAGTGCCTTACTAAGCCAGGGAGGAGCTATGCAAGCTTGGGGGGGGGGGGGTTTGAACGAACAGAACTGGCCAGTTAGACCCTAAACCACTGTGTGTGGCTATCTGTGGTTCCAGTTGCCTTTGTGTGAGGACGCTTGTGAGAGCCCGCCCCCTCCCCCCCGAATCAGGCCTGACTGAAATGTTTCGCAGACTGAACTCCACATCTTCTTCACTGGAGCGTGACGACGTGCTGCTTCTCAGCCACAGACGCTTCCCGCCTTCCTCCAGAGTTGCAGTGTGTCTGCAGAGCTGACGTGTCCCACTGGTCTGCGGTGAAGCAGGGCTGGCTCACAAACTGATCTCAGTCCCCGTCTGGAAGGCAGAGTGCATGTGTGGATCCTTCTCAGGACCGCCGCGCCTTTCAGACCTGTTGAGTGTTCTTTTGAAAATAAATCCTGCCTTTTTGCTCTGTTGAGGAACGACTGCAGAGCTTCAACCACTGAACCAGCAGCTGCTTAACTAAACCTAAACAAGCCTGATTTGGTTCCAGGATGGTTTTATTTATCTGAGAAACTGAAGAAGATCTGATGTCGGTGCAACAAACAGCCAAAAGCAAAACAAATGGAGTCAGTATCTGTAAAATGTTTCAGCCAGTGGATATGTTGGACTTTACTGTTCCTGCACTGGCACTGTTGTTGGTGTGTGTGTTTTGTTGGTGTGTGACTGTGGAACACACACTGCATCAGTGTGACATGTTCAGGTTAGCTTCATGGAACCACTCGGCTCGGTTCAGTCAAGGCTTTAAAGTCTACTGAAGGACACTGCTGGAACATGTTGCACTTTGGGTTGAATTCCTTTGGTTTGTTGCCACTTTATGTACCTGCAGTGTGTGTTTTTTTTTTTTTTTTTTTTTTTTTTTTTTTCAGGGGAGGATGTTGGATAAAGAAAACACTTGCATGTGCTTTCATTGATTGACTAAATGCCAAGTAGAGGAAATGTTCATGCCCAGCAAATATGAGTTTAGCTCACACTGCACAGTGATGTCTGCTGCTCTCTCTCTCTCTCTCTCTCTCTCACACACACACACACACACACACACACACACACATACACACACACACACACACACACACACACCATCAACATGCGCACGTTGCATTGCTGATATGCTGATTGGATGTGACAGATGAATCATATTCGAAGCAGAACAGGACTGTAAAATATCAACAACTAAATTGAAAACCTTCATGAAGTGAAACCGCATGGCGGGTCGGTATCAGAATCAGAGCGTTGGGTTGAAGCTTCGTTGGGCTGCGGCGTCCTTTCAGCTCAGAAGCTTCGAGCAGCTCTTTCTGCTTGTCCTGACAGACTCATCATATTCCAGGACACTGCGGCAGCTGGCTGGTTAGCTTACATGCTTGTGCAGATCCTCACAGCACAACACTCAGACATTTGAAGCCCTGAATCTGACTTTTTGTTGACATTCAGTTGATTTTCTTTTTAGACGTTAGAGATGTTTCATATTTTAGCCTTACAAACAGCTGATTTTGCAGTACTCCTCTGTTACTTTTCTTTGCCTGCTTACAGCCAGCAGACATTCAACAAACACGTCCAAGAATTCTTTATCAAACTCAGATTGTTTGTCTAAGGTCCTTTTTTGTGATGATCTTATGCAATACAGCAAACAGTTACTCTTTTGTATAGTCATTCTCAAAAAAACAAAACAAAAAAACCTGAGAAAAAAAAATGCCATTGCATGTTTATTATTGAGGATTATTAAACAACTATAACAGAAACAGATTCTATGCCACCCTTGAATTGTTTAATGGAATAATTTAAAGATTAAGATTTATGTACGATCGTATTTACGTGTTGTGGGTTGCACTGTAACTCTTCAAGTCATTTTGCCACAACTGCATCCCTCTGAGAAAAACAAAAAACAGACAAAAACCTAAAGAATATGGCTCCTGCTTTTTATGTCTCCGACTCTGACTTCACCAGAAACCGTTTGTTTAAGTATCCTTTGGTTCTAAGATTAAGCAATAGACCTGCAGGGAGGATGTGGGTGTGACTGACCATTGTAAAATGCAAACAAAAGGCAGAACAAATAAAAGCTTGCTCAACTTTGTCTCAGCGCTGAATACTTTGTTTCTGTCGACTTCATCGTTGGTAATGCATTAACCCAGAATCTGTCTGGTGCAGGAGAGGCGTTTCAGCTCTCACCTCTGTGACAGAGGACAGATGGAGCGCCTGGCATGGCCGCCGCCTCCACTGGTGTGTGAATGAAGGTGATGCAGAGTGAAGCGCTCCTGGACACTGGAAGAGATGCAAGACATGGAAACTCCTCACAACGCAGGAGGGTTCCACCCCAAGTCCAGAGTCCTGAGGCTGGACAGGAAGCGCAGTGAGGGAGGAAGAGGGTGGTGAGGGTCAAAGGTCAAAGCCACCATCCAGGAGGAAGCATCATCCCTCCCAGAAGACATCCAGAAAATGGTCCCAGTGACAACCTGCTCAGTGAATGCCTCAGACAGTGGAGCATCAGGAAGAAGAAACCGGAACCGCTGGAGAAACACCAAGGACTGAAGAGCAGCTGGAGAGGATGAAGGCCTGTGAAGGAAACAGTGGTCCAGTAGTGCTGGGGGGAGGGGCAGGAACCCCCCAGCTGGAGGCATGGCTCCAGGAAAGACCAGGAACAACGTCTGAGATCTCTGTCCAGAAGAGCACAGTGCTAGAACAGCTGAGATCCTGCAGAACCCTCCAGCTCCCAGGACTCTGGTAGATCCTGCAGAACCCTCCAGCTCCAGGACTCTGGTAGATCCTGCAGAACCCTCCAGCTCCCAGGACTCTGGTAGATCCTGCAGAACCCTCCAGCTCCCAGGACTCTGGTAGATCCTGCAGAACCCTCCAGCTCCAGGACTCTGGTAGATCCTGCAGAACCCTCCAGCTCCCAGGACTCTGGTAGATCCTGCAGAACCCTCCAGCTCCAGGACTCTGGTAGATCCTGCAGAACCCTCCAGCTCCCAGGCCTCTGGTAGATCCTGCAGAACCCTCCAGCTCCCAGGACTCTGGTAGATCCTGCAGAACCCTCCAGGTCCCAGGACTCTGGTAGATCCTGCAGAACCCTCCAGCTCCAGGACTCTGGTAGATCCTGCAGAACCCTCCAGCTGCCAGGCCTCCCGAGCTTGAAGGACGTACTGTCGTGCCTGCTCTTCAGCCTCTATGGAGCGGGTCTGCTTTGCTGCTCGCGCTCGCGCTCTCTCTCTCTCTCTCTCTCTCTCTCTCTCTCTCTCTCTCTCTCTCTCTCTCTGTGTCTCTCTCTCTGTCTCTCTCTCTCTCCCTCCCCCTCTCTCTCTCTCAGGTTGTATGGGTGGTTCATCCAGCTCATTGGACTCACCTGTTGGGGGAGTGGCCTCATCTGTTCCACCTGCTCCTCTGCCTATTGAAGCTGGCTGCCGTCCACTCTAGGGCTGAACGATATGGGCAAAATTTCATATCTGGATATCCATGCCAGATATCTCGACATCGATACGATATATTACAATGGATTCAGTGAAAGTTAAACATTTTTCAGAAAAATAAAAACATCATAATACAAAAGGATGTAAAAAAAAATGCAGTTTTATTCATGAGAACTCTCTGCCACGACCACCAAACTGGTTTGTGCAAATTCTGCAGCCGCCCTCTGCCATCAGCTGTCAACCAGTCAACGAGGTTTGTGATTGGCTGGCCTTACCTGTGCATGGACAAGCTTACACACAGGGCAAGCAGGGGAAATCTTGATATCGTTGATTTTGAGAAACTAATGTCCTGAATGTTCATATCGCGATATTGATATGATAACGATATATCGTTCAGCCCTAGTCCACTCTCTGACGCCGGATCGTTGAACTCCCTCAGTCAGTTTTCTGTTTGAGTACTATGAGTCAGGCTTATGTTTATGCTTTGTTTTGACCTTGCTTCTCCTCCACTTCAGCCTGGCTCACTCCTGTCTTTCCCTCTCCTGCCACCCTGCTCACCTGGCGCTCTGGAGCTGGGTTCTCCTGGACTTTTCCTCCGCCTGGCTGCCGGGGTGTGTCACCTCACTTCCCCGCCTGGCTGCTGAGTCTGTGTTCCGTCTTCCGGACTCGGCCCTCAGAATATTTCTAGTTTACCATCTGTTAAATAAACCTGTTTCACTCACTTTGTGTCTGGTTGCCTTCTGCACCTGAGCCTCCGTCTCACCCTCCGTGACACATATCACCCAGGAAGGGTGAGACCATGGAATATATGTTGTAATGTCAGCAAAGGTGAAATAAGGAGCGTTTTAGTATTTCACAAATCCGATTTTATTACAGGAACGCAAACACATCTCAAACGCAGCTTCTTATGCCACAGCAGTACCAAGAATCACTCAGGGTGAAACATGAACCCAGAACCCGGCCAAAATAACACTGAACGATGCATAACGTAACTGATCATGGCACAAAACAACAACTTAACAACAATAACACAACTGAGTTTGAAACGAGGAAAACAACACCCCCCCCCGAGAACGTGTCCCATAATGCCTTTTGGTTATTCACCCCGGACCACCACAACAATATATATATATACGAGGGGGGACCCAAAAGTTTCCGGACTGATTCTATTAATAAAAAAATACAATGAATTTCCGACTTTGGCCGCTAGATGTCGCTACAGGATAACCTCATGCATAACTGTGCCAGGTTTGGTCTTCCCCCGTGATGCGGTCAGCTGACAGTCACTGTTTGTGTTGACAGAGTGACACCCCGCTCTTCGATTTTTCAAGATGGCGGATATCCACGGATATGCGCTCTGTCAAAACATTCTGTTTTTTATTGGGAAAACAGCGGCAGAAACACTCACCATGTTGCAGACATTCTTTAAGAAGGATTCTTAGGGTGTCTGAGTGGTTTGGGCCCTTTAAGAGTAATCAGATTACATCACGAAGACCAGGCACGCAGAGGACAACAATCCACTTCCAGAACAGAGGAAAACGTCACAAAAACTGAAGAAGACGTCCTGGTAGATCCACGCAGGACTTTTGATGACATTGCAGATCTGATGGGAGTATTGTAGAGATCCAGACAGATCATCCTCAGGCGGTTATTAGAAGCAGGGAGACGAAGGCTCCCGGAAATGGCCGCATCATAACAGACAGCAGACCACAGGACGCCCCGTTACGCACAGAAATAGCACCTAATGTTGTGTGTAAAGCATATTTTTGGACTAAAACCGTGACCAGCCAGCCTCCTTGCCGCCGTATTCACCTGATCTGGCCCCAGGCGACGGCTTTTTGTTGTCAAAGATGAAACTGGAGCGGCAGCGGAGAGGTAAGGCAGGCATACAGGCGGGGGAGGGGAAATCGAAGTTCTATCTTTCCGGCACAGTTACGCACGGTCATGGCGACTCTTCTGAACAGTGAAAATCTCGGGTGCAGCGTTGTATTCAAGCCAAAGGAGAGTGTTTTGAAGGTGACAGTTTCAAATAATTGCGAAGATTAAAAAATAGTGGGGGGTGGGGGGCGTCTCTGGCTCCTGGGGGAGTTAAGTGCGTTCACTGTATTCATTCATTCTGTTGGCTCGAGAAAGCAATAAACTTACTTCCTGCATCTCCCTGGCCTCTGCGTCTTTCTTGCCACATTGGTGACCCCGATTTGGACTTGAGTGAACCGGCGATGGAGAATGTTTCTTCGTCGACCTCGGCTGCGGACTCGGCCTCATTGTCTCTCCAGCCTTCACGGCCGGTTTCCTACCCTGCCACCTCCGTGAAGCTTCCAGAATTCTGGCAGCGCGACCCGGCCTCATGGTTCCAGCACATCGAGGCTCTTTTCCATCCGCAGGGCGCGGATGCAGACGACTCCCGGCATTACTTGGTGGTTGCCGCACTGGACCAGCAATCCACCCGCCGGGTCACCCACTGCTGCGCGACCCTCCGCGGCACGGGAAATACGGCGCTCTCAAGCAGCTTCCGCTCCAGAGATACAGCCTGTCTTCAGGGGAGAGGGCGGATAGGATCCTCAGCCTCTCCGGTTTGGGGGACGGTATGGCCGTGGACTTTATGGACAATATGTTCTTGCTCCTGGGAGCTGATGACGGCAGTTTTCTTTTCCCGCACATTTTTCTGCGGCAGCTTCTGCCTTAGCTAACGCAGCTCTCCTCGCTCATCCTGACCCAGATGCTCCTGTCGCTCTCACGACTGATGCTTCTGATTTGGCCATGGAAGCTGTTGTGGAGCAGCAGGTGGCAGGTGTTTGGCAGCCCCTCACGTTTTTTAGCCGCAAGTTACGAGACTGCGAGCAGAAATACAGTGTGTTTGACCGGGAGTTGTTGACCCTGTATTTGGCGACTCGGGACTTTCGTTTTCTGTTGGAGGGTCGTTCTTTCACAGCTTACGTGGACCACAAGCTGCTGACATTTGCCATGTCCAAGGCAACTGATCCTTGGTCGGCACGACAGCAACGTCACCTGGCAGCTATTTCTGAGTTCACTACTGACATACGTCATGTTGCTGGGAAGTCTAATGCTGTGGCGGATTGTTTTTCACGCGTGTTGGTGTGCCCTGTGATTCTCGGAACAGATTTTTCTGATATGGCCAAGGAAAAGCCCAGCGATGAAGATATCCTTTCCCTTCGCTCTGTCGGTTCAGGTCTGAAGCTTGAGGAGGTGGTGATACATAGGGTGGTCCTACACTCCTGTGTGACGTGTCCACGAGACGGCCGCGCCCTGTGATTTCGGCGGGTTGGCGGCGGCACGTTTTTGACTCGATGCACGGTCTCTCGCATCCGGGTGTGCGTGCGTCGGTTAAGCTGTCAGTTCCTGTTTCGTGTGGCCCGGGTTGCGCAGAGATGTTAAGTTGTGAGCAGCTTCTTGTGTTGTGTGTCAGCGTGCCAAGGTGCACCGGCATACCAAAGCCCCCCTTGAACCTTTTCCGATCCCGGCCAGGCGCTTTGATCATGTTTATGTGGACCTGGAAGGACCCCTGCCACCGTCGAAACGTTTCACTCATCTCCTCACTATGGTGGACCGGACCACCAGGTGACCCCTGTCCTCCACTACTTCTGCGGACGTGGTTGGCACTTTCCTCTCGGCGTGGGTCGCCCGTTTTTCGGCCGTTACTTCTGACAGAGGCCTCAGTTAGTTTCTGAGCTTTGGTTTGGGATGGCGCATTCCTTAGGGGTACAGGCTCACCACACCACAGCATACCATCCCCAGGCGAATGGGTTGTTTGAGCGCTTTCATCGTTCACTCAAGGCGGAGCTGCGCTCACAGGTGACAGCTGGGCGGATCGTCTGCCATGGGTTCTGCCCGGATTGCGATCTGCTCCTAAGGAGGATCTCCTCTGCTGAGTTGGTTTTCGGTCAGCCGCTCTGTGTCCCGGGTGAATTTTTGCTTTGTCCACCCCGAGTTTCCGTCCTCCAGTAGACCCCGTTTCACCCAGCGGCGTTTTAGCTCCAAAGCCTTTGCACCACTGTCTCCCGTGGTCTTTCATTTCAATTTCAATTTCAATTTATTTTTGTATAGCCCAGTATCACAACAACAGTTGCCTCAGAGGGTTTCAAGATGGTCGGTACATTGGTCGGTAAAAGTAAAAACAGTGAATAAGCATAATGGTAATATGTCAATATTTACAGTAACGAGACAGAACGAAGCAACCACCGCCTTCGACCCTCACATCCGGCAAGAAAAAACTCCAAAAACCCAGTGGGAAAAGAAGAAATCTTGGGGAGAACCACAGTATGGAGGGATCCCTCTCCCAGGGACGGACAGCTTTGGCAACAGCTAGCATGAGACAATAAGAAGTAAAGCCTAGGACAATGTTGAGTACAGTCCGTTGGACGGTCCAGCACAAGAACCACGGATCCCAGCAGTAGAACCGAAGCCAGTCCACGGGCAGGACCGACAGGGGTGTCCTCCCGGTCCGGACGGAGCTTGTTCATAGGCCTTCGTAATAGTGGAGTCAGCAACTGAAACTGGAGAAGACTCCCCCTCGAAGGGGGGGACAGCAGGGGAAAAGCAATGAACGGACTAAAGGGAAGAACATTCAGACATTAGAGGACAGGGCTCAGTGCACCGTACTTCCCACAGCATTCTAGCTCCTAGGGCAGCTTTGTGGATACTTAACTGTTTAAACTAGTATTTAGTTAGTATAGTTTAGTTTAATCTAATTTAGTTTGGTTTAGTTTAATTTTGTTTAGTGTAATTTGGTTTGGTTTAGTTTAGTTTGGTTTAGTTTAGTTTAGTTTAGTTTAGTTTAGTTTAGTTTAGTTTAGTTTGGTTTAGTTTAGTTTAGTTTAGAATCCCTAGCTGACCTGATCATAGGCTGCATCGAAGAGAAACGTCTTGAGCCTGACCTTAAATGTGGAGACTGTGTCTGCCTCTTTGACACCACTTGGAAGCTGGTTCCATAAAAACGGTGCCTGATAGCTAAAGGCTCTTCCACCTAGTGTCCATTTAGAGACTCCAGGAGTCACCAGTAACCCTGCATTTTGAGAGCGAAGTGCTCTGATTGGTTGATAAGGCGTTAAAGCATCTTGGAGATAGGTTGGAGCCATCCCATTTAGGATTTTGTAAGTGAGGAGAAGGATTTTAAATCTAACTCTAAACTCGATTGGAAGCCAGTGAAGAGATTTTAGAACGGGAGTAATGTGTTCACGTCTTCTAGTTCCAGTTAATAATCTGGCGGCCGCATTTTGAACCAACTGAAAGTACTTTAATGCACTTTTTGGGCAGGCTGCGAGAAGGGAGTTGCAGTAGTCCAATCTCACAGAAACAAATGCATGGATGAGTTTTTCTGCATCGCTTCTAGGTAGAATGTTTCTTATTTTAGCTATGTTGCGCAAGTGGAAATATGCTGTTTTACAAGCCAGGTTGATGTGTGCTTTAAAGGAGATATCCTGATCAAATAAGACCCCGAGGTTCCTCACAGTAGAGGAGGAGGATACACTGACGTTATCTAAGGTGATAATCTGTTCAGATAGACACTCTCTCAGTTTATGGGGGCCTAGTATAATGACCTCTGTTTTGCCAGGATTCAGACGGAGATAGTTCGTAGTCATCCAGGATTTAATTTCTCTGATACAGTCACTGAGTCTGTCTGTTTGATTAGTTTGATCAGGTTTCATAGATAAATACAGTTGTGTGTCATCTGCATAGCAATGAAAATTGATATCGTGACTTCTAATTATGTTCCCTAAAGGAAGCATATATAACAGAAATAAATTTGGCCCGAGCACGGACCCTTGAGGAACCCCATAACTGACCTGGGAGCACGGTGAGGACTGTTGGTTAACGTGAACAAATTGGTACCTATTAGATAAATAGGATTTGAACCAGCAGAGGGCTTTTCCTCTGATGCCGACCTCACATTCTAACCTCTGCAGGAGAATATTGTGGTCGATTGTATCAAAAGCTGCACTGAGGTCTAGGAGAACCAGGATTGAGACTAGACCTGCGTCAGCCGCCAATAGCAAGTCATTAGTGACTTTAACTAACGCAGTCTCAGTGCTGTGATAAGCTCTATATCCTGACTGAAATTTCTCAAATAAACTATTGTCCTGTAGGTGGCGGTAAAGCTGTTTAACCACAACTTTTTCCAGGACTTTTGAAATAAAAGGCAGATTTGATATCGGTCTGTAGTTGGCTAGAATATCAGGATCAAGATTAGCAAAGAGTCAAGTGGGCTCTGGTCTGCTCGGTTCGTTTTTGTGCATCGCGATGCGCACCGTTCACCCCTTCAGCCTCCTTATGTTGGCCCGTTCCGCGTGATGGAACAGGATGCGAAGGGTTTTGTTTTGGATATGGGTGGGCGTAGGGAGCTGGTCTCGGTCGATCGCCTCAAGTCGGCCTATGTCCGCGGGCATATATAATGCGGGCATCGTGTACAGGAACATATGCACCAAGTATGGACTGGAGGTCCCAGGGTCAAGATGGGAGACACCTCCAAAGGTGGTCCAGAACAATCGAGCCAAGATCCTGTGGGACTTCCAGATCCAGACTGACCAGCAGGTGATGGCCAATCAACCTGACATAGTGGTGGTGGATAAACAGCAGGAGACAGCTGTGGTGATAGATGTAGCAATCCCAAGTGATGGAACATCAGGAAAAAGGAGCAGAGAAGCTGGAGAAGTACCAAGGGCTGAGGGAAGAGAGAGAGAGAGAGTGTGGGGCGTGAAGGCAACAGTGATACCAGTAGTGATCGGGACACTGGGAGCAGGAACCCCCAAGCTGGGAGGATGGCTCCAGCAGAGACCAGGAACAACATCTGAGAGCTCTGTTCAGAAGAGCACAATCCTAGGAACAGCTAAGATCCTACAGAACCCTCCAGCTCCAGGACTCTGGTAGAGGACCCGAGCTGGAAGGAGACAGACACAATACTGCCGGGGGGGGGGGGGGGGGGGGGGGGGGGGCGAGAACACAGTTTTTTTTTTTTTTTTTTTAATAAATCCAGTACTACATGCTTCTGATGAACACAGCAGCAAACCACAGCGGAGGAGGAGTGTCTTGGGATAGGAGCAGAGCCGGGGTTTCAGACTAACTAGTTTCCCTGATTTCTTTCTTGTTCCTTGTTGCTGGTAGATGTTAAAATCAGGCAAAACGCAGTGTTGGACCTTTTATGAGTCTGATTTCAACACCTGTTGCTACTCACAGCTAAATGACGTTGGTCACAAGGTAACAAGGAAACCAGTTATTTTGAGACACCATACTGTGTCAACGGAAAACACACACCCCATAAAATGTTCCATCAGGAGACACATAGCTGCATTTGGATGTGGTTTTCTGAGGATGACGTTCAAGGTAAAGCACAACGTTGTTAGAAAAATATCTCTTTCAAGTCTCGGTCAACAAACAGTTCACCCAACCATATGAAAACTCAGCACCCGACAACAATGGAGTCAGATGTCAGAAAATGATGGACAGACTCCTCACATTAGTGTTACGTCTCCGTCCTTCTAACAGCGATCACGTGACGTTCATCGAGGAGCCAGTCTTTTGACCGGCTCTTTCTGGCTCCCTTCACGATCCAGAGAGCCCAGCTCTCGTCTCTGGTGCTTTGTGTTGGCATTTTACTGAAGCTACAGAGAAAGCAGGAGGCTCTCACTGCTCTGGTTGGAGCTACAGAGAAAGCAGGAGGCTCTCACTGCTCTGGTTGGAGGCTGATATGTTTCCAGACATGAGTGTGACAGACATTTCTTTAAAACGCTCTACATCACTTGACTCTTTGCTTTATTCTTAGATACAGTGGCCTCCTGACTGGACCTGTACAGTTCTCACATGTTTTGGGTCATGACAGTGTAATCACATGTCCTTTTATGGTCAGGAGGAAAAGCCATCGTAAAGCATCTGTCATCACTCATTTTCCTCTGGTAAACTAAATCTGAAGCAGCGTTGGATGGGTCCTTGACTCGTTGCTGGTCAGCTACTGGAAGCATTACCCCTGACCATGTATGTTGGATTATGGATGTGCTAAGAGCCGTCTCTGATCATCTGATGAGATATGGAAAGCTTCACAAAGGAGCTATGCGGCACATGCTGTCCATCCTCCAGGTGGCGCTGTCACTGTGACTGTATGTTGGTTGATGAAATTCATCAGTGATCAGTGATCATGAGTTCAGAGCTTCAGCACATCTTTCACATCTTCATGGTTTTCTCTGTTTTCTGCGTCTGAGACCTGTGCAACATGTTCAGACAGGAAATGCAAACATGCAAAGAAGATATATCGTCTTCATATGTTTCCCTTGTGTGTAAAATGTATTTAGTACTGACAAACACTGACAACTTCTCTGAACACATACATTAATCCAACACCATTAATCCGTGTTGACCGTTAATCCAACATCCATTAATAAAACACATCAAATAATAATGTTATGATGGATTTTCTGCTTCTTGTCAGCACATGACACACACACACACACACACACACACACACACACACACAGTCTCGTATTTCTATCCTTGTGGGGGACCGTCCATTGACTCCCATTCATGTCTAGCCCCTAACCCTGACCCTTACCCTAACCCTAACCCACACCACAACAAAGCCTAACCCTAAAGAAATGTTTTTTGCACTTTTACTTTTTTCAGTAACAACAACATGGTCAAGAAAACACTGTTTCTCCTACTTAGGACCGGAAAAAGGTCCCACAAGGCACGTCGTTCCACGTTTTGCTATCCTTGTGGGGACATTTGGCCCCGACAAGGATAGAAATACAAGAACACACACACACACACACACACACACACACACACACACACACACACACACACACACACACGCACACACACTGTTCTACACAGGTCTTCGTTGAGTCAACAGGTCTGCACTGCCCTCTGATGGCCAAACCAGGCAGAATGCGTTTCCTTGGAAGAGGTGACAGTTACACACTGTCTGGTTGTTTTCATTGCTGAATTCTGATGTTACAGTGGTTTTCATGAATTTGAGTGAAGCACCATGTGTCTCTTGTGTTTGAGATGCTCCATGAAAACATTCCGTCTTATTCCTTCTCCCAGATCGAATTACCTTCAGTTCAGTGCACAACGGAGAGATGTGAGGCCAGTAACACACATTAACATCCTGAAATGTGTTTCTCATTTCTTTTATCAAAGCCAGACATCTCTGATAAGCTGTGCCACGATGCTTCACCAAATCCCAGACTCTCCAGTTGTGATAAGTGTTCGTTCAGAGTTGGTGTCTTCATGGAGAATCTCTGCAGGACAGCGGACTGGAGGATTCCAACACATCATCCAGGACTACAGCATCACTGAAGATCACATTTTTAATACACTGACTGATGTTTCTGATCACTGGTGAGAAAAGTGTGCTGTCCCTAGTGTGTTTGAATAAAGGCTTGTTTCAGTGAGCCTTTTAAGAAACAGAAGGTTCACATTCTAACGCATTTCTTTTCAATAGACTGACTGTGGTCACACAGTTCACTCTGTTTGGCCTGACAGTGTGTAGAGTGTGAGGGGTTTCCTCTGGCCCCTCATCCAACATAAAAACTGAAGTGAGTGTGTGAGCAGTGAGGAGGAGGAGCTGGACGTCCACCGACAGCTGGGAGCAGAGCTGAGCTCTTCCAGGACGTCACACCGGAGCCTGAGCCACGGCCGCCTGGTGAGTACCGACTGCCTGACAACGCCTGCTGTGGTTAGTTTGAACTAATCAGAGGAAATAATTCAACATTTGAGCTCTTAAATGATTTACGCTTTAATGAGACAAATTCAAGCAAGTAAACATCATCCACTGATGATTATTTACATCAGTGTTTTTCTGTTGGAAATCTAAATTTTTACATTAATCTCCTCTAACAGATCAACCCTCACACACAGAATAATTTTTATTTTAAGACAAACATACAACAGATCTGTGACACACTGCATTTTCAAAGAAATATACTTGAAGATTTTATCGATGCATTTATGGATTTTCAAATGGAATTGCATTCTGTGTAAAATAGAGTGATTAATGATAAAGCAAAGCAAAGCAGAAACAGAAAATGTACTTCATGGTCATGGATGTGAGACTGAGCATTTTTTTTTTAAGATTGTGAAGTAATTTTCATTATATTCTATAAATGCTGTGTGTGTGTGTGTGTGTCTGCTTGAATACTTTGTGTGGATTTCTAACCTTTTTGGTAAATCTCAAAATCTCCCCTCTAACCTTTGCATTTAAAGGCCGGCTCTGAAGACGCGTCCTCAGTAGATGTGATGGTTCTGGCTTTAATTAGTACAGCCTGTATTAGTAATATCAGCTATTCTTTACAGGCTATGCTAATCTATGCCAGAACCAGCAATGCTTTGGAGACGACTTTAACCAACTCTCTGTTGTGTGTGTGTGTGTGTGTGTGTGTGTGTGTGTGTGTGTGTGGGGGGGGGGGGGGCGGGGTCAGAGCACAGACTCAGTGTTTGCTTTTAGAGAAAGTGTTGACGAGCTTTTATTCTGGATTTACTGGTCGCAGCTGATTCTCACTGGTCGGCAGAGTGTGAACACAGATTCTTCACCCAGACTGTTCACTCTCGCTGGAGAGCTGGAGAGCGGTTAGAGGGACACAGTAATGTTTGGGTCTGGTGGAAATAACGTTCAGTGACAGCCTGTAACCAACACAGCCTGTGTGTTTCCTGTCTTTTGTTTTCCTTCAGAATATTTTTAACGTTGCTCAGATGTGCGTCTCGGGCGCTCCGTTATGAACACTCAGATGCTCTCAGACCTCAGATGTTCTCATCTTTACATCTTAATCTTTTCTGTTCTCTTCATCTTCATATTTACTCTCCTCTTCACCTTCATTTTCATGTTCATCTTTTTTTTCCTGTTTATTCTCCTATTAATCTTCATCTTCCTCTTCATCTCTACATCAGGGGTCCCCAACCACTGGGCTCCAGTAAAAACTTTTATTTTGAACATGTAAATTTGAATTCATGAGAGTCTCCTCTGAATTTTATTTTGAAATATGAACATCGCTTCAATCCGTGTTTCTGACTCGTGCTAACATGTGGTGACTGGCTATCTAACCTTAAAGCGATACTTCAACAGTTTGGCAAATTGGCCCATTTAGCGCAATTCATTAGTCATTTCGAACAGTGTACTTACTTTTTTTGTGAGGGCGAGCTGTTGTTTATTCAGAGGTGAGTCGGGGAAGGTTTTCGGGACTGACACAATGGAAGTGGGTGGTATTTTTGTTCCCCCTCGTCAAACTCATCAAATACACAATCCAACAACCCCAAAACACTTTGATGGGCAAATTATAATCCGCACATTCACTACGCTGTGGAACACCAACAAATCATATTGTAGCGTTACGACACTGAAGCAAATACTGGGAACTACTTTTTCTTTTGAAATCACTACGCCCAGACAAGTAGTTCCGTCTTAGCAATCTTCGCATAAACAACTCAATCTGGTAATTTTGCATTAATATTTCACAGCGTAGTGAATGTGCGGATTATAATTTGCCCACCAAAGTGTTTTGGGGTTGTTGGATTGTGTATTTGATGAGTTTGATGAGGGGGAACCAATATACCATCCACTTCCATTGTGTCCGTCCCGAAAACCTTCCCCGACTCACCTCTGGATAAACAACAGCTCCCCCTCACAAAAAAAGTAAGTATACTGTTCGAAATGACTAATGAATTGCGCTAAATGGGCCAATTTGCCAAAATGTTGAAGTATCGCTTTAAAAATTTGAACATGGCTGTGGCTGCTGCCATACTAATAGGAATGAAAGTGCACAGGATAAAATAACAGCTGTATATATGCATAATAACAACAACATTATATGCATACAAACAATATATGGTACATGTAACAATACGTAGATATGATGCTTTACTATTTTGTCGTGTATGATCTCCCTTTACACACCCTGCTGCCAGTTTGTGGAAAAATGGTGCTGCTGAAAACTAGTCAGTGGGACCCCCCCCCCCCACCCCCCCCCCCCCCCCCCCCCCCCCCCCCCCCCCCCCCCCCCCCCCCCCCCCCCCCCCCCCCCCCCCCCCCCCCCCGCTGAACTGATGTCTGGCAACAGGTCTGGTTATAACACTGTTTCCGTTACTGACAATAATATAAGGCACAGTTCCATTACTAGAATTCACCACTTTCAGTTTGATTTTCCCTCCTCCGGAGTCCAGCTGAGCTGAGGGAAGTTTGATTTCAGAAAGAAGGAACTGTATTGATGCAAAATGCATCATGGGGCATCACAGACATACAACCATAGAGAGATGTATGTCAGTGAATGTAGAAATGCTATCTACAGTTACAAATGAAATGCGACTGGTGTCTTGTCTCATACTGTCACGCAGTGACAATTGAATAAATTAGATTAATGTGGTGTTTCCTGTTTGTAATTTATTCTGTCAAGAATTCATTTATTTCATTAATCATTAACCTTTAAAACAAAGGCTTCTTCCTTTTAAAAGGGAGATTTTCCTTCAGACACTCGTGACATCATGACATCATCATCCAGTTTGCACATCTGCTCATTTGCATATCTAGGTCAAATAAATGATGATGTCATTTAAACTGATACATTGTTGCAACTCCTCAGTTAGGAAAGTTCTAAATGACATCATCATACACAAAGAAGGAATGTACTGTGCAGACATAGAGCCCTGATCATTAGAGCAGATAGACATACAGCCATAGAGCCCCAATCATTCAAAAAAAATCATGTTAAGTTTTTAAATGACATACATCTACTGTGTTTTACTATTCTTTCACAAATGTAGAAATACTATCTACACTGTAAAAAAAAACATTTTGTTTTTACAGGAAAACGCTGGCAGCTGTGGTTACCAGAGAATTCCTGTAAAATATACAGCAGCACAGTAGATAACTTTACAGACACAATATGTAAACTGATTTACAGGAAATGAATTCACAGCTGAATTAACATTAAAAAGCTGTTAATTTTGCAGTACAGAACTGTTATTTGTTTACAGTAGTTTGCTGTAAAATTAACAGTGAAAACATAAACCTGTTTATAAAATTTATAATAATCTTCTGTCAAAATTACAGTCTATCTCAGTAATAAACATAACAGTAACTGTATGATATATTATGGTACTTCAAAAATTAGAGAATGAATATTCATTCATTTCCCAAGCCACTTTTTAGGGTCACAGGACGAGCCAATCCCACTACTTCAGGAGAGGGGAAGGTTTCATCATTTTGCCACCGGGCTGACACATGGGGACAGACTCACACACATTCACTGGAGGCGATTTAGGATCACCAATTAACCTGGCATGAATGTTTTTGGATATGGGAGCCAGAATACTCAGAGGGGGTCCAACACACACAGGGAGATCATACAAACTCCACACAGGAAGGCCACCAGCCCCAACCGGTAGTTGAACCTGGGACCTTCTTACTGTGAAGCAAGAGTGCTAACCACTGTGCTACCGTGCAGACTGTCACAATTTTAGCTCGCTGTTTTAGGATACGCTCATGCATTGTACGCGCTCCCCTTGCGCTCCAAACACTCAATCGATATCAATAAATAACAACGGCTGATATTATGTCATTGTGAAATATCAGTTTTCTTTAGATCAGCAATATGTGGACCATATTTTAAACATGTTTTTCCTGTAGAAATGACAGTGTACATCATGCGGAATGATGAATGGTTTTCTCCTGTACACATCAGTGGAATCTGTGACTTATACTGAATAATACTGCAGATTTTAGGCTTATAATCCACTTTTGGCTTTATGGTATTTTCTCATAAATTTTACCGTTTTTTGAAGAAATCACAGTAAAATTGTGTTTTTTTTAACATATTGCACCTGTAAAATTACAGTTGTGCACTGTTTCTTGATTTACAGAAATTCAGTTTTTTTACTACGGTGATACACAATTTTGGAATTGACGGTGCTTTGCTGTTGCTTTTTGACAGTTTTTACTGTATTTTTTAGAGACATTTTTTACAGTATACTGTTACAAATGAAGTTTGATTGGTGTCTTATTGTCACAGCAACATTTCAATATGTGAACACTTTTTTGAAGCAATACAAAAGTACCTTCGCCGAGCAATTTGTTTCTTTTAAAATATTGTCAGTAAGTCAGTTACTTTTTTGAAGAAGTAAGTACTAATTACTTATGAAGTAACAAAGTCACTTGTCCAGCACTGGTCACATACAGCTTGGCTTTCTGAAACGTCCAAAGTGTTCTGATTTCAAAAACACAGGGAGAGTTAACACAAACAGAATAGTTAATATATTTATTTATTTAACAAAAAATGAAACAGAAAGATTCCATAACCTAAATGAGGCCAATGCTGTGAAGCTGGATTAACAACCCTGGGACATCACTCTGTGGCTGACTTACCCAGACATTCACAGTCCTTGATAATCATAATATAATGAATCAGATTATAAACTCTGTCATCGCCTTTCCTGTGTTGATTGGTGCGTGTGCACATAAAGGAGGTGGAGTTTGAAGTCTGATCAATCACAAACAGAGCAGCTTCCTTCACCATGGAGGAGCAGATTTTTTCTCAAAAAAATGTGAAGAATTGAAATATCATCAGGACAAAAGAAACCCTGCTACTGCAACAAAATCCAGGATGGAACACTGGACTGACGGAACACTACTGATTGTGTTAATGTGTAACTTGGTGAGATTCTCCAATTTTAAGTGATGGACAATGTAAGAGGACAGATCTCTGACCACGCAGTTTCCGTTTATTCAAACAGACATTAGGAGCAGAACTGCCTCAGTGTTGTTTAGTTTAGATTTTAGTTTGGAGCAGAACGTCCTGCGTTTCATATATTTAAGTTTCTGCAATTCTTCCATGTGTGACCATTATTACGAAGTCCAAAAACTCCTTGTTAAGCCCAGGGGTTGAGACACAGGATGAGAAACACCCAGAGATGCTTAAAGGCGCTATCCGCGACTTTAATTTAACCACGACGAGAAGTCCATGCTACATTTCTGTGAAAAAAAAATCACACATAGATCAGTGTGTTTTGGATATCTGGCCCCGCAAAGCGCTGCCTGAGGATTTAGCGTGACGCCCTCTCTGCTCCACTCACAGCGCGGCAGCAGCAGGGGGGCGGGGCGGGGGCGGAGCCAGGCCGTCTGCAGCGTGCACGACACCGGTAAACAGACCAGCATGGAAGCCGAAGGAGCAACAAGCTGCTTTCTGCATTGAACATGTAGTGACAGGGTAACATCTGGTTTACTGAGACGAAGCGGCCATTTATTTTGAACAAAAAAGAGTCGAAGTGGCTTCTGCTGTGTTTCCTCCGGAGGATTGTGCACGCGTACGGGACGTGCACGTAGCGTCGTGCACGCTAAGTGGGAGCAGAGGGAGGGGGAGTGGGAGGGTTTTCTCAATGTGAGGAACCAGTCAGAGAGCTTGGGGGCGGGGCCAACATTTCAAACTGAAGTCAGGGCTCAGAATTGTGCAGAATCACGGAGAGCTCCTTTAAATCCCTATTTATTGAGGGGCTATCTTGGGTTGGAAGGACCTTGGGTCCGCCAGGTGCTCCCTATTTTCACAGAATGGGTTTGAGGAATGTTCTAATTGTTGGGGAACTACCTGTGAAAAGTCTGATTATCCCCAAAACTGATATATGTCTAATTACTGAAATTATCCAATAGCATTTACACTAATGAAGCAATGAGCAGTTTTATGTATCAATTATTTTGTGGGAACCTCAATGAACATTTTACTACCGATGAAAAATTTTCCTGGGGGAGGTGCATGGTCAGACTGATTCGGGGATAGTTTATTGCCAAACAGATGGAGTGGCTGTGTGTGACTGGAATGTTTACCATGTTCGTATTGACAATAACAGCAATGACAACAGGATCATCTGAGGAAACAGAATATGAAAGACCACAATAAACAGGACCAATATTTTTGTGATGAGTCTCTTCACTTTGAATTCTTAACTTAACTCCCTCTGAACTGAAGTTTTGGTTTCCCTTTCAAAATGACTTGTTCTTTCTCTTTGGTTTCCTCACAGATTTCCACTGACCATCATGAACCAAAGCTCCAGATTTGATCCCGTCCAGTTCTTTCCTAACAGCTCTCAAGGTACCAAAGACCATTTTAATCTTACTATCAATCACTCGAGTGAAGGATATAATGTGTACATAAATGTGTACACAAAAATCCTGCTCAGGAAAAGTGAAGACAGAACCAAAAAAAGCAGACATATTTATTCCCTGCTCCTCAGGAGGGCTGAAAATAAACTCTGCCAGGTTCTCTGCCAAATAAACTCAACCAGGTTCCTGGGGAACTTGACTGTCCCAACTGCAGGGCCACTGTGAGGGCTCTGCCAGGACCTAGGAGAGTTCACCCTTTCCACGGTTTCGCGGGGCACCGGACTAAACTCATGCACCATCCTGCTCTCAAAAAGTCTTTTGTGGCTCTTGGTAGCCACCTCGATCAGGTCATCCATTCCAGAAAGTCCAGAGGGGAAAGGTGGTCCAAGACAGACTGCTGAGGAAAGCACTGGTGAGACTCCAGGCTCCGGCGGTTACCCGCTGCTAACTGGACAGTGAAGTCTACGATGCACCAGGATGCCTGCTGGAGGTTCACCAGGATTCTGGTACCGTCTCTGCCAGATGCGGCGTTGAAACACCTGATTGAGGGCCTTGGTGAAACTCTGGAGGGTTGTGTGTAACACCTCCCATGCCTCGGTGGGAGGGGATATACACTATGCAGGGGTGATTCATCAGCAGTGGGGGGCTCAAACAGTAGTTCACACTGGGTAAGGAATGGCCTGCAGTCAGCTGAGTCACCAGAGAAGTGAACAGGGTTAGCCAGACGTTCACCGTGACAGGCTGCAGGCTGGCTGACAGGCAGAGGAAGGATGATATTAGCCTGTCTGTTCGTGAAGCTGGTTACCGGTGTGACCATCGTGGTAATGTCGGACTTGTGGCGGTCAGTGATGCTGTGAATCTGGCAGGGAGCAGCCAGAACCCAGGATCTGAGTCCACCCGGTCCATGGTGCAAAGGATGAGAACAGAAGCAGATTCAAACACTGGAGTGCGCAGCAGAGTATTTTCAGCACCCTTCAGCCTTTCAGCAGGTGAAGGCCTTAGAGAAGCTCAGGTCAACAGGCTGAGGCGAGGAACGAGGAGAAACCCAGAGTGTCAACAAACAAGGCATGAAATTATCACATTAATTATTATAACAAGCACATGGGAGAGCAGGCTTTACAACAGCAGGGAGAGAGGGAGACAGGTGGAACACATCGAAACAACCCGGCAGACAGGGAGGACAGACAGGAAGGAACAATGAGACAAGAAGTGACAAACATGACCTGAACTAAAACATATGAGATAGAAAGTGACAGTCAGGATGTAATACATCTGGCAAAGCTACAGAGGGAGACATGGAATCGTGGAATTAAGACATGGAAATGATAGATGCTTGTGGTTTCTGAAAGTCTTTGGCTGCTTTTACATCAGGATAGTCCGGGACTCGGTTCTCCTGGGGGGTAGGGTGAGGATTTTTCCCCTTCCTTTGGTTTGGCTTGCTGCACACGGCACTCTTGAGAGCGGACCAAAGACACGGACAGCATCATGAAAATGCAACTACTGTTTTGGGGCTGCTGTTGGCCAAAATCAACACAGACCAGACGGCAGAAGAAGAAATCCGCCTCATTTGATTGGTGCAGACTGAAACCAGAAGTCCTGCCTCAGCAGCCAGGCTCATGGCTAACCACAAACAACCATGATTTATAGTCTTCTGACCATCTATCAATGAGCGCCTGCTCTTTGTCACCACTTTACATCTGACCTCTGACCTCCACACGGTTTCTAACTCTGTCTTGGTGCGTCTGCTTCTCCTGACTCGTGCCGTTGGCTTTCTTTGTTGTGCTACTCAAATGCACTGTGCCCCACATCTCGTCCTCTCACTGCAGCTGTTGGATAGTCTGCTAGGAAACTGGACAGTCCGCTCTGAGACTGGGCTTCTCAGAGGGTCCAGAGTTTGCCTGAATGATCAATCAATCAATGTATTTTTGTATAGCCCAGTATCACAACAACAGTTGCCTCAGAGGGCTTCAAGATGTTACATTGGTTGGTAAAAATAAAAACAGTGAATAAGCATAATGTTAATATGTCAAATTCACAGTAACGAGACAAAACGAAGGAACCACCGCCTTAGACCCTCACATCCGGCAAGAAAAAACTCCAAAAACCCAGTGGGAAAAGAAGAGATCTTGGGGAGAACCACAGTATGGAGGGATCCCTCTCCCAGGGACGGACAGCTTTGGCAACAGCTAGCATGAGACAATAAGAAGTAAAGCCTCGGACTATGTTGAGGACAGTCCGTTGGACGGTCCAGCACAAGAACCACGGATCCCAGAAGTAGAACCGAAGCCAGTCCACGGGCAGGACCGACAGGAGTGTCCTCCCGGTCCGGACGGAGCTTGTTCGTAGGCCCTCGTAATAGTGGAGTCAGCAACTGAAACTGGAGAAGACTCCCCCTCGAAGGGGGGGACAGCAGGTGAAAAGCAATGAACGGACTAAAGGGAATAACATTCAGACATTAGAGGATAGGGCTCAGTGCACCGTACTTCCCACAGCATTCTGGCTCCTAGGGCAGCTTTTAATAATGATGGTTTAGAATCCCTAGCTGACCTGATCATAGGCTGCATCGAAGAGAAACGTCTTGAGCCTAACCTTAAATGTGGAGACTGTGTCTGCCTCTTTGACACCACTTGGAAGCTGGTTCCATAAAAACGGTGCCTGATAGCTAAAGGCTCTTCCACCTAGTGTCCATTTAGAGACTCTAGGAGTCACCAGTAACCCTGCATTTTGAGAGCGAAGTGCTCTGATTGGTTGATAAGGCGTTAAAGCATCTTGGAGATAGGTCGGAGCCATCCCATTTAGGATTTTGTAAGTGAGGAGAAGGATTTTAAATCTAACTCTAAACTCGACAGGAAGCCAGTGAAGAGATTTTAGAACGGGAGTAATGTGTTCACGTCTTCTAGTTCCAGTTAATAATCTGGCGGCCGCATTTTGAACCAACTGAAAGTACTTTAATGCACTTTTTGGGCAGGCTGCGAGAAGGGAGTTGCAGTAGTCCAATCTCGCAGAAACAAATGCATGGATGAGTTTTTCTGCATCGCTTCTAGGTAGAATGTTTCTTATTTTAGCTATGTTGCGCAAGTGGAAATATGCTGTTTTACAAGCCAGGTTGATGTGTGCTTTAAAGGAGATATCCTGGTCAAATAAGACCCCGAGGTTCCTCACAGTAGAGGAGGAGGATACACTGACGTTATCTAAGGTGATAATCTGTTCAGATAGACACTCTCTCAGTTTATGGGGGCCTAGTATAATGACCTCTGTTTTGCCAGGATTCAGACGGAGATAGTTCGTAGTCATCCAGGGTTTAATTTCTCTGATACAGTCACTGAGTCTGTCTATTTGATTAGTTTGATCAGGTTTCATAGATAAATACAGTTGTGTGTCATCTGCATAGCAATGAAAATTGGTATCGTGACTTCTAATTATGTTCCCTAAAGGAAGCATATATAACAGAAATAAAATTGGCCGAGCACGGACCCTTGAGGAACCCCATAACTGACCTGGGAGCACGGTGAGGACTGTTGGTTAACGTGAACAAATTGGTACCTATTAGATAAATAGGATTTGAACCAGCAGAGGGCTTTTCCTCTGATGCCGACCTCACATTCTAACCTCTGCAGGAGAATATTGTGGTCGATTGTATCAAAAGCTGCACTGAGGTCTAAGAGAACCAGGACTGAGACTAGACCTGCGTCAGCCGCCAATAGCAAGTCATTAGTGACTTTAACTAACGCAGTCTCAGTGCTGTGATAAGCTCTATATCCTGACTGAAATTTCTCAAATAAACTATTGTCCTGTAGGTGGCGGCAAAGCTGTTTAACCACGACTTTTTCCAGGACTTTTGAAATAAAAGGCAGATGTGATATCGGTCTGTAGTTGGCTAGAATATCAGGATCAAGATTAGGTTTTTTCAGCAGTGGTTTGATTACTGCGAATTTAAATGACTGTGGCACATAGCCAATTTCTAGAGACGTATTTATTATAGTTATGATCGTATTTAAGATAACTGGAAGAATATCTTTGAAAAGCTTAGTTGGAATTGGATCTAGGAGACAGGTCGAGGTTTTAGAAGACATTACAATCGAAGTAATCTCAGCCCCATCTACTGATGAGAAACTAGTATTTCAGGTATTTCAGGTGGAGGCAGTGGCTGGATTCCCTGAGCTTGATCTGAGGAAAGCGCTTCACTGATTTTACCTCTGATGGTTATAATTTTATCATTAAAGAATTTAAGAAAGTCATGGCAGTTTAAAGATTCTGGGATTACTGGTTCCACTGCAGTATGACTGTTTGTCAGTCTGGCTACAGTGTTGAATAGAAACCGAGGGTTATTTTTGTTTATTTCTATTAAACGAGAGTAATATAATGTCTTGGCTTTAAAAAGAGTTTGTTTATAGCTTAGCAAGCTACATTTCCAAGCCTTCAGAGATTGTTCCCATTTAGATTTACGCCACAGTATTTCTAATTGCCGAGTTTTTTGTTTGAAATGAATGATCTGGATCTGAGTTCAGAGGAGCTTCCACACATACATAAATGGAGGATTTTCCGAGAAAATCCTGGTTTGGTCTAAAATCCAGATTTTACAGGGCTGGTGTGAATGTCCTGCTCAAGGTAACATCAGTGACAACAGCAGGAGGCACCAACTGCTGGTCCTCAGAGAGGAATAGTTCCATGCAGTTTCTTGAAAGTGCAGTGAGTTTAATTCCTCTGATGGTGCATGGGAATGCTGATGGTTAATAGTCACTGTAATCATTGCTTGATAAGAATAAGCCAATGAGATGTGTGAGGTCTGTGTGTGTGTGTGTGTGTGTGTGTGTGTGTGTGTGTGTGTGTGTGTGTGTGTGTGTGTGTGTGTGTGGTGAACTGCTTGCCCGTCCAGGTGGAACACTGACCATGTTTGCATGGGCCCAGAAGTTAGTTATCAAAGTTGAAATCAGTTGAGTGTGTATTTTATTTTAATTACAGCCAGACCACTGACCCTGCTGCTACCTGATGTCGTACAGCCAGTGCTCTCAGCATGTACGTAAAGGGAACTGAAACGGGATGGGTTACATGCAGAGGATAGCCTCAAGGGGATCAACAGTCGAGTCAACTTTATTTATATAGCAATTTAAAAACAGATGTAACAAAAAGAAACTGCACACAGACATCTATTCCTACTTCTCCATTCATGAATCTGTTTCTTCTAACAACTGTAAACATCCAGAGCATCTTCCTTCCAACAAGTGATGAGAACTTCCACCCCCTGCTCTCAGGACCCTTGCTTGCAGGCACGACTCCTCCACTGTCAGGACTGGAAGTGGATACTTAGATTTAAAGAATATACATGAAAACACCGGAAGCATGGAGTTCTCATTTTCCCTGTGGAGTGTGGAGACAACCAGGTGAGTAAAAGTCAAGTGACACCTTTTTGCTATACGACGAAAAGAAAAACAGCCTTTATTCACTCCAACATTGCAGTTTTTCTGCACATTGCCCTGTGAACGAATCCAGTTTGGGACTTTATGGTAGTTTCTAACATTGTTATTGTAGTTAGGCTAACGGTGGCGAGCGCTAACCAGGTTCACTTCACTGAACTCTGAAAGCTTTGTGCCTTATTTAGATGTGTCTACAGGATTACCTTGACACCTGAAGGCTTTCACTGTTATTCACAGACGCCTTTTTTTTTTTTTTTTTTTTAGATTTTAGATTTTATTTCGGTCATAGTATAAAATAAACAGAAAAGTACTAAGACATATATGTATATATGGTTAACATTTTAGCCGAAGCTTATTTAGACCTTTACCTCACCGTGAAAAAAGAGAAAAAAGAAACAGTATACAAAACATTTGCGTAGAAATGATTCAGTCCTGAATCATGAATAACGTCTCATGAAGTCGTCTCACTTTAATGTGACTTTTCCCTGCTGGATGTCTAAGAAACCCTAGTCGCTCTATATTTTAGTATCATTTTGTTTGACTTATCACAACATGATTTGTCTTACAGAAGCCCTGGACGTTGGTGATGACGACAGACGTCATTCTGGAGCCTTTTAAGCTCTTGTGTCTCTTCTTTGAAGACAGTATGAACCAGAGGGTCCCTGGCATCCCGCCAGTGCAAAGAGAAATAAACAGTTTGAACGTTTGTTTTGTCTCTCCTGTTTTCTCCTGGAACAGAGGTTATTAGCTGTCTGGGTCATGTAGGTATTCAGTAATGAATTCAACACACAAAACTACGTTCACCAGCCCTTAACCCTCCTTTGGCAAATCCTTGTGGTCCAACAGCTCCAGGTAAGAACAGCACGAGCTATATGAAGGAATCATTGAATGAATTATGATGAGATTTAAAAATTGTAAACACATAATATATGCCTATATAAAATATTATAAAAGATAAGTCCCCAGGGCTCTGTCCTCGGTCCAACCCTCTTCACTATCTGCATGCTCCCCCTCGGCCGTGTCGTCAGCAGGCATGGAATACAACTCCACTGCTATGCTGACGACACTCAACTCTACCGCAAGGTCCCCCCCTCCTCCACCCCCTCCCCCCCCCCCCCCCTCCACCCCCCCCATCCTCTGTAACTCAGCTGGACTCCTGCCTGGAGGAGATGAAGGCTTGGATGAGTGAAAACTTCTTACAGCTGAACGGCTCCAAAACAGAGGCCATTCATATCGGCACTCCTCACCAGCTCCGTTCCTCCATCATCTCCTCTGGCTCCTTTCTCAGCCACAACTTTCCCCTTTCTCCCTCCGTTACTAATTTGGGTATCAGGTTTGACCCCCATCTCAGCTTTGATCATCATATATCTCACATCTGCAAAACCTCCTTCTTTCACCTCCGTAACATTGCCAAACTCCGGCCATCTCTGTCCCGTCCCGCTGCAGAGAAGCTCGTCCACGCCTTTGTCTCCTCCAGGCTGGACCACTGTAACTCCTCCTCCTCGGGATCCCGGGCCGGAGCCTCCAAAGGCTTCAGTATGTTCAGAACAGCTGCCCGGGTCCTGATGAGGGTACGTAAACATGACAACATCACCCCCATCCTTCGCACTCTGCACCGGCTTCCTGTTCACCTCCGCATTCAGTTTAAAATCCTTCTCCACACCCACCACTGCCTGCACGGTGCAGCCCCCGCCTCTCACTGAGCTCCTCCACCCACACACTTCAGCCAGAACCCGGCCAGGCCAGCTGCACCGTCTGCCCCGCCCAGGACTCGGCTCAGGACCGTGGAGGACAGGGCCTTAGAGGCTGCTGCTCCCCGTCTGTGGAACGCCCTGCCCGACCACCTCGCGCTCCACAGACGGTGGATTCCTTCAAAAGAGGTCTGAAAACCTTTTTACTTCATACTGCCTCCCTGATTGATTTTACTATTGATTGCCTTTACTGTATTTATTGTCTTACTGATTTTTATTGTCTTTATTATTGTTTTATTGTCTTTTTGATTGTACACATTGAGATTTGCCCCAAATGTAATGTGCGTTATAAATAAAATCCATTATTATTATTATTATTATCATTATTAAGGTTCAGAAGTGAATCAATATGTAAATGGATCCAGCATAGCGGGAGGCTGCATTTACAAAAATAGTAGTGCTGAAGCAAAGAACAGTCAGAAATGGTTTAAGTGTTGAAGCATTTTACCATCAGACCTCAGGGTGCATTTACACAGATGCATGTTTAAAATGAATATATTGTGTAAATTAAAATAGCAGCTGTCCTTTAGCCAGTTAAAAGAAAATACTGTCTGCAGTAAAATAATGCAGTAATGAGTAAGACACTCTTAAGGGGATCATAACAATAGCATTACTCTAGTTTACATTAATCCTAGTTTTTATTTTCATGTATCTGGTTTGTTTTTTATGTTGACCCTGATTTTCTGGAATTTCATCTAGTTGAAATGGAGACATATTGTTGATTTAAAAAAATAATTTTAATTGAACAATATGCATAATTCACATTTACATCTGTGGACATACCCTGCGACAGACTGGAGAACTGTTTGGCTCCGGCCCCCCGCGACCCTGAAAAGGATGAAGCAGCTTAGAGGATGGATGAATGGGATGGACATTTAGACATAAAATAACCAACAAGAATTTAAGTATGGTCACATTGAAAACTAGAAAACATGTAGGCTGCTTGTGGTTTACTCACTTTAAAATAAATCCCAAAAAAGTAAACCGTATTCTCATGGGGAAAAAAAAAACAAATACATGTGCTTCCGATATTTTTGCTATTATTTTGAAAGGCTTCATATCAACTTCCAGTCCTGAGAGTGGAGGAGTCCTCACAGTGGAGGTCTGCCAGGAAGTCTGCTACCAGACTACCTTGAGAATCCATAAAAACAGGACTGAATCACAGTTACTTGACGGACCGGCAGCCGCGGTCCAGTCGGTCCAGAAGGTCGTTCTCACCGTCAGAGATTCCATCCTCAGACTCATCCAGTCCATGTGTCCTTTTTTAGGCACTGAACTTGAAGTGTGTGTGTGTGTGTGTGTGTGTGTGTGTGTGTGTGTGTGTGTGTGTGTGTGTGTGTGTTCCCCTCTTCAGGCAGCTCTGTCCAGAAGCTGTCCCTCTCTGTGGACGGAGGTTGGAAGCAGCAGAATGCGAGTCATTACTCGAGGCAAAGAGCGAACTTCAGTAATTCACCAGCGAACACGACGCTGGAGCCGCCCTCAGAGGAGTTTGATCCTTTAGGAGGACACACTGTCTGGCAGGTAACCCTTCTGAGGAGTCCACTTTATCTCTGTCCTCTGTTCACTGATTCCAGACACTACTTTCATTCACAGTCAATCAGAGAGTTCTGGACCAATGTTCAGCTTCACTCTGCACATGGCTGTTCTCCAGCTCCGGCTGCTTTATCATTTCTAAACTGAACCTGTTCGATCTGTCCTGTATAATTAATGACCTAATCCTTAGTCTTGGTCGCTGTCGACACTTCAACACTGTAGCCAACTTTTTTTTCATATTAAGAGACATATTTATTTTTGTGCATGGTAAGGGTTGTTGACTTAACTTATTGTTGTCAGCCTTCAGTTCTGCTCCAGCTTTAGCAGTTTCTTGAAGCTTCACTTGACACCAGCTGCTTCTTGCACTATGGACAGATTAGATTTGAAGGATTCGTCAATCACGTTGAGGGACATACACGTCTGGTATACCACAGCACTGTGATTCACACCACCTGCGGTGTCTCAGCAGTCCGCTGAAGAAGGTTGCCAGATCTGTCGTTATCCCCCTTAAACAATTTGAAACCCGTTTTTATTTTTATTTTATTTTATTAAAGATTGGATCCCCATTAGCTGTCACCACGGTGACAACTAATCTTCCTGGGGTCCATAACTGCATAAAACAATTATAAATAAGAACATGAGTAAAGTACACAAAACAGTGAACAGAATGGATAAAACAAACACTCATGAAACGCAGTGCATGAAGACCATTAAACAATTGAATACAGGAAAAAGAAGTAAAGTAAGTATATACACACAATTAAATAGAAGACCAGAAAACCAGATAGAACAAGGCAATGATACAAATGAAACATTAAACAAGAACTAAGAATGCACCTACAATGCAATCACGCTTTGAAGATTTTCGTGACCATAGTTTTAAAAGCTTTTATGTTGTTCTCCTTTCTTAACGTTAAAGGTAGACTATTCCACAGATCCGCTGCCCTGGACATCACTGTTCTCTGCATTGCCCCAGATTGAGCCTTTGGAAGCGATATGTAACCTGCCATATGGCATCTAGTCAAATGAGAGTGGCGATCATGAACATAGATAATTGTTTCATACAGGCCTGGGTTTCATTTTTATCCATATATTCTGAAAAAAAAGTTCCAAGATTCCTCTTTAATCTCTTCTCCACATGTAGCCATGACAAACACTGATGCATATAGTCAATATGAGTCTGAAATGGGTGACGAAGAACTAGTCATGCAGCTTTATTTTGCAGCACCTGTAGTATATGCATATCTTTTTTTGTGGTACCCGACCATATGACTGAGCAATAATCCAGATGAGATAGAACTAAAGACTGAGTGACATATTTAACTGATGATTCTGTCATAAAATAAGCACATCGTCTAATGGCAGAAAGAGCTCTACCCATTTCTGTCACAATCTTTCCAATGTGACTAGTCCAGCTCAAGTGATCATCTATAGTTACACCAAGGAGAACAAACTTTTGCACCTGCTCCAGGGGTATATCATTTACGGTGAGGGACAAAAAGTTTCTGTTCTTAGATTGCTTCCTAGAGTCCAGAATCATGCACTTCATTTTGCTAACATTTAAAGCTAGTCTGTTAGACTCCACCCATTCAAATACATGGTCTAAATCACTTTGAAGCACATTATTCAAAATTTGCAGGTTCTCTGAACCGTAATATATAGTTGAGTCATCAGCGTACATGGCTACATGGGATCTATCTAAGATGAAAGGAAGATCATTTGTAAAAATTGAAAAGCACAGGGGACCAAGGCAGCTACCCTGAGGAACTCCACATTCTAGCTTCAGCACAGAAGAAAAACTACCATTGAAGTATACTGACTGCGATCTATTTGTTAAATATCTGTTAAACCACTTAAGAGAACAAGCAGAAAAGCCATAAGCAGACAGTTGGTTCAGCAATAAGTTGTGATCTATCACGTCAAAGGCAGCGCTGAAATCTAAGAACACTGCACCAACATAATTTTTTGCATCAAGTTCACCTAGGCAATCGTCTGTCATATGGACAAGTACAGTGGAGGTAGAATGGCTGTCATGTCTGACCGGCATGCTGAGAATCAGATGTAAAATTAAAATTCTTAAAATATTGTGATATTTGTACAAATATGAGCTTTTCCATAATCTTGCTCAAAACGGGCAATATCCTCATGGGTCTGCTATTAGTGCCACTAAGAGCCAGCTTATTATCCTTAGGTAGGGGGATGACTTTTGCCAATTTCCAAGTATTGGGCAACAAGCACTCTTTTAAACTCGAATGAAAAATGTGACAAACAGGCTTGGCCATTAATGAGATCATTTTCCCATCTAAGTAGTCCAGCCCAAATTGTTTGTTATTCTTTACTGATTTCAACAGTTTTTCTACTTCATGTGGGTCTATAGGATCAAATGAAAATGTACAAATTTTACCTTTCATTATTTCATTATTTCGTTTTACTCAATGGAAAGCAGCCCAAACTGCCATCTCGGTTGAAAATGCACGTTAAACTTGTATTTGTATGATAAAAAACACATCATGAACACATAATCATTTCATCAACCCGTCCGACGTGTTCAAAAAAGAAGCTTGATTTGGCAGAAACCCGCCCAATCTGGCAACACGGAGCTGCTCCGGTCACAGAGCTGTTTTCAGCCATGTCGGTGTCGTTTGACTTTTCAGCAGTGATAAAGTACAAAAGCGTTCATTCTTCTAAAGCCTATAATGACTCCATGACGTTGTTTGTTCCTGTGCTGGACCGTCCAACGGACTGTCCTCAACATAATCCTAGGCTTTACTTCTTATTGTCTCATGCTAGCTGTTGCCAAAGCTGTCCGTCCCTGGGAGAGGGATCCCTCCATACTGTGGTTCTCCCCAAGATCTCTTCTTCTCCCACTGGGTTTCTGGAGTTTTTTCTTGCCGGATGTGAGGGTCTAAGGTGGTGGTTGCTTCGTTTAGTCTCATTACTGTGAATTTGACATATTAACATTATGCTTATTCACTGTTTTTATTTTTACCAATCAATGTAACATCCTGAAGCCTCTGAGGCAGCTGTTGTTGTGATACTGATTGATTGATTGAAATTGATTGATTGATTGATTGATTGTTCTGTATTCTACCAGAAGAAGTAAAAAAATAGAATAATACGGCAAAAACACGACACAGATTTTATTTTGAAGTCACTTATTTTGGAACACGTATCGCGTTTCCTTCCGGCACCCGACTTGCTTCTGTCTGAACTGACGTGGTAGGGCTGCGGCACGCGGAAAAATAGGGTTTTTGCGGAAAGAGACCGGAGCTCCGCAGAGGCTCCGGAGCCGGACCGGAGCCGGACCGGAGCCGGACCGGAGCCGGACCGGAGCCGGACCGGAGCCGGACCGGAGCCGGACCGCGGCCGGTGTGCATTGGGGGTAAGAGACCAAAAAAATATGTTTTAAAGGACTCCAGAACACATAAAGAAAGTTTAAGCCACATGCTTTATTTTCCCAAAATTAACCAAAACCCCCGAAACAGTAAGGGCTCACCAGCCATGCTGTCGCTCCCAGCATCTCCCTGTGAGCCTGCACACACCACCAGACACACACCACCAGACACACACCACCACACACACACCACCAGACACACACCACCAGACACACACCACCAGACACACACCACCAGACACACAGCGGCAGACACACACCACCAGACACACAGTGGCAGACACACACACACCACCAGACACACAGCGGCAGACACACACCACCAGACACACACCACCAGACACGTTCCCTTTTAGTACGTGAACAATCCAGGGGTCCAGGGCCAGGTCCAGGGTCAGAGGTGACAAAACAAGTTAAAGTCTGAGTTTGGGGCGACAGTAGCTCAGTTGGTAGAACGGGTCGTCTCATAACTGGACGGTTGGCGGTTCGATCCCCGCTCCCGCAGGCGTAAAACTGTCGTTGTGTCCTTGGGCAAGACACTTCACCCACCTTGCCTAAGTATGGAAGTAGTGAGAGTGAATGGGTGGAGGTGGGAGGGGCCGATGGCGTCAGTCTGCCCCCCCAGGACAGCTGTGGCTACAGCAGCAGCTCAGCTCCACCCAGTGTGGAGAGGATGAAGAATGCAGTGTGAAGCGTCTTTGAGTGTCCTGAAAAGCCCTATATCAAACCAATGCATTATTATCATTGTGAATGAAAAACCAGAGCAAAGATAACATCAGTTTTAGAACTTGTGTCAGTGATGAGATGATTATTATTATTTTTTTTAGATAAGCAGAATTTTCAGAGCTGAAGCAACCGCTTTGTGAAGACTGCAGCAGTGATTTCCACAGGGGAGTCGAGTCTTCCTCCTGCTGTAAGCTTGAGAGGGTCGGGTGGTATTTGCTCTGTCCAGTGTGACCTGCTTCACAGCTGTAGTATGTGCTAGCCTCAGTTTTGATAAAGCAGATACAGAAGATAGATCTTGGGAACTACGTGGTATTATTGGGTTTTACTCTGGGTACTCTGGCACGATTATGTTGTATTTGGTCCTAAAGAAATAAAATTGAATTGAATTAAACTGAACTATGAGCTGAGACCTTTCCAAAGCTCTGAGAGCCAGAACAGTGGCACTCCTGTTGCTAAAGTGTCCCACAGCAGCACCCAATATGAACATCTCAGCCATACTGTACTCTGGAGTCAACACGACTCTCTCCAGCAATATCATTCTTAGAATTGTCACCTACCCTTTAAAAGCTTTAGCTTATGTACTAAATACCCTGTTGGCTTAATTTTCCGTCTACTATTTTCCCTGCAGGTCATCATCATCGTCTTCCTCACTGGATCCCTCTCTCTCGTCACTGTTGTTGGAAACATCCTCGTTTTGGTGTCGTTCAAGATCAACAAGGCTCTGAAGACAGTGAACAACTATTACCTGCTGAGCCTGGCCTTCGCTGACTTAACGATCGGCACGCTGTCCATGAACCTGTACACCACCTACATCATCATGGACCAGTGGGCCCTGGGGCCGGTGGTCTGTGACCTGTGGCTGGCTATAGACTACGTAGCCAGCAACGCCTCAGTGATGAACCTGCTGGTCATTAGCTTTGATAGGTAAGATTACTGGACTTCATAACTGAATGAATCGCTGTGCTGAGTTCACCTGCTCTGTTAAATAACACACAGAACGTTTGAATCAACAGCTGCATCTCATCAACAGATACAATTACTGCTTGACATGTTTTAGAGTTTGAAATCTCTATCTGGCACTGCCAACTGTCTTTGTCTTCAAACCGACATCCTGTAACTCTCAGTTCCCATCTTCCCTGCTTTAAATGCACTCTACCACCATCACATGCACTCGATGTGACACTTTGAGAATCAGGCGCCATGTTGCCAGGTGTAATTTGAGTTGCATGATGCATGACAGAAAGCAGCTGGTCATGAATGTTTTAATCAACTTTCTCAAGTGAAAATGAAAACATACATTTTACTGATATAGCAACTTTTTCATTGCATTCAGAACAAATTAACACACACACCCCTTTTTCAAGCGTGAAACAAGTTTCCAGAATTATTGCCAGTTTATTTTTATTGCCAATTCAACCAGTTTAGGACATGTCCAGAACATATCAGTGAGGTACAGCCTAAAGAGCTTTTCTTTTCTGTGGAGAAGCTTAAACTGTATCAGAGAGAGTCAAGCACAGCACTTTCCTTTTTTTTTTTTTTTTTTGTCTGCATATCTGCTCTTACAGGGACATCAACCAACCATGATGTCCCTGTTCAGGCTGCATGCTATTTTTTCTTATTCGACTGTGACCATCTCCTGCCCTCATGGCAAGTAACTATCAAGTTTATCTCAAGCTGTTTCCTACATTATGCCATTGAGGGCTGTGCACACCCAAGTGAGACATAAAACAAACACAGGACAGACAAAAAGAGAGGCATGAACAGTGTTCTGGGAGAAAGGTGCATTAGATTTATTTGTGCTCTGTGGTTCACACCTTGAAGCCAGTTACAAATCCAAAACCTTCCCAAACACTAGATACTGCAGAATCCCAACCAGGTCAATCAGGAAGCTGTCAGGAGACCAGAGGAAGTAAAGATGAAGCAGAGTGAGATCCAGCAGACACTAACCAGCAGCCTCCACTGACTCAGCAACCGGGGATCAAACCTACTGAGTCCTGGTCGATGTGGTGTGGTGGATCTGGCATGCATGAAAACCTCCACCAAAGTAGGGAGCCTCTCCAGCCCAACGAAGTCCGTACAGCCGTCCCGCGGGGGCCAGCGAGCCAGCCCAGGAACCCGGGACCCCCCCCCCCAGGAACCCGGGACCGCCCCCCCCCCCCCGGCACAGCCAATGCCCCAAGGCCCGCGCAGCAGAACGAGTCATAGCGTATCGACACAGCTCCCCACTGGCCCACTGCCACACCACCCCCGAGACCACCTGGCCGCCCACCCCCACCCGCCATCCCCCACAACCCAACCCCCCCCCAGCCCCCCAGCCCCCACACCCACCCCCCACCCCCCGACACCCCCTGACACCCCCCGCCATCGCTCCGCACCGCACTTTCCAAGAAGTCATTAGAAAAGTTGGTTTAGAGTTCTTAACCTGTTCTGATCCTGCTTGTGACACAAAATTCAGCAAGAAAGAAATGTGGCATTTCAGTCGTGTTTTAGCATTAAGTGTTGGTCATGGGACTTTGCGGAAATGATGGCAGTCCAGGGGCTCAGATGCAGACAGGAAGAGGAAGTGAACAGAGCAGGTTTTTTTGTGTCCAGAGTCTAGTTGGGCGTGATCTGGGAGCTGGGAGCCTGGAAAGCAGCAGTTGGAGAGGCGTGCGTAGAGCAGAGATGATCCGAGGCGAGGCTTCTGAGCAGTCCAGAGTCGGAACCGAGTCAGTCTGAGGCGGGCGGCCGGCTGGACGGGACGGCGGGCTGAGTGGGTCTCCAGACTCGAAGCAGAGAACAGCATTAACGAGACATCAAACACTGAGAACGTACAAACGCACATCTAACCCACTGTAGAAAGTCAGGACGCCATTTAAATAGTGGCGATGAAGAAACACAGCTGAAGCCCATCCCAGTGATCAGCCGGTCCCACACTTCCCTAAACAGCCTTCCCAGCACCGCCCACTGAGAAGAGAGAACAAAGCAGCACACAGCGCCCCTGAGAGGACGCTGATGTGACAAAGCCAACCCAAATAATGTCTTGTTCAGACGTAAAATGTGCCAATTACAATGGAGTTGGATGATCTGCCTTGTTTCAAAGCATCTGATAGGAGTTTGACCATATAAACAAACCGGAGTGGGGACAGTGGGCACCTCTGATGCAACCCTGTAAAGCGATAAATTAAATAAAGTTTATTTCATAAAGTAAATAACAGTTCCATGTTCCTGTTGGTTATTACAGTTGAAGGACAGTGTGAAGAAAGATAAAGTGATTCACACTGAGCCTACATTACTCTCCTTTCTGCTGACCTTCCTGTCTTGTCTTAGGTATTTCTCTGTGACCAGACCTTTGACCTACCGGGCAAAACGGACCACAAAGCGAGCCATGACCATGATCGGACTGGCCTGGTCCATCTCTTTCATTCTTTGGGCCCCAGCCATTCTGTTCTGGCAGTACATCGTTGGTGAACGGACAGTCCAGCCAAATGAGTGCTACATCCAATTTTTGTCTGAGCCAATCATCACATTCTGCACTGCCATCGCTGCATTCTACTTACCTGTGACTATCATGGCATTTCTGTTTTGGAAGATCTACCAGGAGACAGAGAAGAGAAATAAGGATGTTCAAGGACTGAAGGGATCTGGGGCAGGAAACAAGTCGAACCAAGCTCAGAATCAGGGGACTGATGGTGGGAGATCGAGTGGAGAAGGCAGGACAAACAGCCAGAAGAATTCATCAGCCATGCTCCGTCAGATGAGCTCACAGAGCTGCAGCAGTTATGAAATGAACCAACAGACCGTGGAGAGCAAGGACAGCGTGAGTCTAGGAGGACCAGCAGGGCCAGCAGGGCCAGCAGGGCCAGGAAGATGTGGGTCCTGCTGCCTCCGGTTTGAAGCTCTTATACCTGGACGACAAGCTTCAAAGAAGTCCTTCAACACCACCATGTCGACGGTGGGAGAGGGAGACCAGAGCAGCTGTGACAGTCTGAACAATAATGAAGTCACTGGGGATCCGTCCGGGTCCGATGCCGAAGGGGAAGGCGCAGACTCACCAGGCTCTCCAACAGGTCAGACATGATCCTGAAAAGACTTGCATCATCAATGTGTGTTACTGGAATAATGTCCTAATGTCTGAGGTTGCGTGGGTGTTGAAAACACTAGCCTTGTTGTGTCTCGGAGCTTTTCCTCTTGTAACCTGGCCGGGTGGTGGAAAAACCAGACCAGGTCCAGTGGTCCACTTCTTTTGTATTTTCATGTGCCAAAAATTACAAAGAGCAAGTGTCAGAAAGATGCTTTGGAGTTTCCCCAGCAGCAGAGCTTTGGATGATGTCTTCAGGGCGCCTTGAACAGATTCCACTGAACTGGGTAAAACCAAAAAAACTCCATAGGTGGAAAACATAACTTTAGTTCATTAAAACTATGCTCAAAACCTCCACAATAAAGCCCCTTACAATAATGTAAAGGAAAGAAAACTCAAGCTAAAGAATAATCCAAACAAGACGCCTAAATGGACTCAAATCTGGGCAACCATCCACTGCCTGCTCCCACGCTCGGTCCCGTCTGGAACCTGCTCCTTTTCTGTCCGGTCCCCTGGGGAATCTTTTGGCGGGACACCACCTGTCCTCACAAGAGCAGAACGTGAGTAAAAATTCACACACACACGCTGGTCACATCCACTGCATGCACACCAACACCTAAAAGTAACAGGCATATACTGCACACTTCTCATTTGGTAAATTGTTGTATTTGCTTCCGCAGGCCAGCCGCCGCCATCACCAGAGGTGGCACACCCCGACCGAACCTACAGGCAACAGCAAAAGCTTAAAATAAATAATTTAAATTGACAATCGTTGTGCCTTTTTTTGTGTGTGTAAATAGCCTCCTTAAAAGTGTTGTGTCCGTTTGAAAGTGCTCAGTGTAAGATGCAGTGTGACATTTCCTGTAACTTTGTTCCTTACATCATGTCAGAGTCTGATGTGTGAGGATGGATGAGAGAGAAAGAGGGAATGGAGTTACAGTCTCCGCTTCTGTTGACACAAATGTGACAAAGTCCTTGAAACTTTGAATTGCTGAATCTCGTTCAAGTTGTCAGTTCCGCCATGAGGCTGTCCTGTCTGATAGTTTGTGAACAAGCTTCTGGTTCTCCTCAGTCATTTAGAATGTCAAGACATGAGCCACAACGTCAAGACAAGCATGCGGAAAATCTGAGAAGTTTCTGAGAACCCTCGGTTGAACCCTCGACCAGTCAGTCAGCTGAAGGCTGTGAAATGAATGGCTGACTGAAGCAATGATTCAGCTTGCTTCATGCACCTTGATATGCTTCATCTATTTGGAAAATGGTGCCATCAAGCGGTTGGCGTGCTGCACCACCAGTATATCTTCTGAGAGGTATTTTTTGGCTGGTGTTATGAAATATAACGGAGATAACTGCTGCCTTCCATTCAGTGAACTATATTGGCTCACCACTGAAAACTCTGGAACAGGAAGTCGATTCAAGGCTGAGTCACCACTGGACTTGTTAATGTTCGCTTACATGTTGAGTGTTGTAATTTGTTCTATTTATTCTGCACTTTAAGAACTGCAGTTCAGTTTTGTTGTTTTAATGTACCAGGACAGCATAAACATTCTGATTCTGATGCTCTGCTCTGTTTGACTTCAGCTCATTTCTTGCTCCATGTTCTCTAGTTTCTACTGCTCGTAGAAGGAAAGCAGCCCTTTCTCTTTTCTTTGGCTCCTCAATTTGTAGAACACACATCTTTACAGAGCTGCAACTGACAATTAGTATTGTTGAACACTAATCTATCAGTTATTTTTTCGGTTGTTCGATTATTCGACGACTCAAGACTTTTGTCTTTGAGTCACCTGTTCTCGGTGGTCCCCTCTGGGGTCTAGCACAGTTCTGTGAGTTGGCTCTCGATGTAATCCATAGGGCGGTGGGCCTGCACAGCCTGGTCTTTGGTCTGATCCGGCCTCCGGTGGGCTTCCTCACATCAGGCTTCCATCTTACGATAGAGTTCCTCAGCCTGTGTTCCAATCTGATGTAGTTCCATTGCTCTTTCTCTGATCGCACTGCAGTGGTGTTTATCAACCCTGACAGCTGCAGAGCCTCCTTATTGGCTGCTGTCTTGCGCACTTTTCAATAGATCAGAACAACCCCGAGGCCAATTAGGAGATGCCCTGCCATCCACATCTCCGACATCCTCCAATGAGAGAACTGTTAGTAACAAGACTGTCCACTTGTTCCAAGCGTCCATGGTGTAGCCCAAAGCTAAAGTCCTTCCAGGACATGCTGACTAGCATTCCTCGGCAGTTGTGTTGAGGGACCATCTGATCAGTTCCATGACTTTCAATTGAAGGATTCACACTGTCAGACAGAAGTTTCCAAGAGTTAATACAAGATGACTTGCAAAATTACTGAATTCTTTGTAAAACTATTTTCATTCACTTTTTAACTGTTTTACATGATGTGTTAAAACAGAAACTAACAGTTAAATCTGTCTGTGTTTAATCTGCCTCTGCGTTTAGATGCTAAGAAATCTGAAAAGGCAAAGAAAAGCAACAGAAAACAACCATCATCAACCAACAAAAGTCAGAAAGGGTCCCTGGCTGATCAGCCCCCCTCTGGCATCACCATGAAGGATGCAGCCATGGCCAAACGCTTCGCTTCGAAAGCCAAGACAGAAATCAACAAGCGCAAGAACGAGAAAAAGGCAAACGAGAAGAAAGCGGCTCGGACGCTCAGCGCCATCCTCTTTGCCTTCATCACCACGTGGCTGCCGTACAACATCATGGTGCTGGTCAACACCTTCTGCCAGGACTGCATCCCTGGAACCCTGTGGGCTCTGGGCTACTGGCTGTGTTACGTCAACAGCACAGTCAATCCCATGTGCTACGCGCTCTGCAACAAGACCTTCAGGACCACGTTCCGAGACATCCTGATGTGTCAGTGGAACCAAGGAAGAACAAGCCACAGTTTCCGCAGAGGCAGGCGGTCGCCTACCGGAAGAAAGAGCCAATCTAGCAGCTCGGTGGAAGAAATACTGAGCGGCACCTTTCCACACAGTACTGCTCTGGCCTTCTGGGCATTCTGGAGCCAGAGATGAGGTCCAAGGACAGTCTGTCCAACTGTTGGACATATGGCATCTTGACAGCTGTGGGACACATTGATTTAGCACATGGCTCCTGAGGGTTACCTCACCAAATCTTCATTCAGCATGTCAGGTGTTCACAGCTTCACCACTCAATATGCCACTGAGTTTTTCATTTTAAGAGCATAAATTGTGTCCAGAGAATGATGCTCTATTGCTCGAGTCAGTTTCAGACTGCTGACAGCACGATGAAGAGCATTAAAAAGTGAGAATAATAATAATATTTTAATTACATTAGAGTGTCAACTTTTATCTCTTCCTTTCTGTGAGCTCACTGCCACCTTCTGGCTTAACATGTACATTACAGCTATCTTATGGTTTAATTATTATCAACATTTCTAAAGAAAAGTGTGTGTGACAAATTTAACTTAAATTTCATTTAAAAAACTGTAAAAAAAATAAACTGTGATTTTACGAGTAGAGACGAGTAAAGAGGAGCAGAGAGGGGGAGAGAGTGTCTGGACCCTCTGGGTCCTGCCCTCTTGGCTGGTTTCTGTCTTCTGCCATGTCAGCGTCTTTCCCTCTGGGTTGTGTGTCTCTGTGCGCCTGTCCCTGGGGTTGTGTAGCCCTTCCTGCTGCCTGTGTTTGGTTTTCCACCCTGTCTGCGTCTCCCATCCTTCTGCTGGCCTTGTCCCTCCCTGGTTCCCAGTGTCGTTAGCCTGATGTCCTTCATCGGTTGTGTTCAGCCTCACCACATGTGCCTACCTGACTGTCCAATCATGTCCCATCTCGTTCTGCCCAGTGTAGGTCCTGCTCTCTTCATGTGTCTTTGTCAGTGCTGTTGGGTCTGTTTCCATGCTGCGTCAGCTCGGCTCTTCCCTGTGTTCCTCGTGTTTGTGGAAATAAAGAGTTGCAGCTCTTCCTGTGCTGCCTGGGCCTGGGTCCTTCACCTGCACTGCCACAGAGAGCAGCAGAGAGAACCAAGTGCAGAGGACTGCGACCAGATCACTGAGAATCTGTAAATGAGCATTTTGTCATTTTAACAGGTATAAAAATCTGACCTGAGACCAAAAATAGTTTTTTCATATGGAGCGTATTTTCTTGTTTTTCTTGTTGGTCTCATGGTGCAGACTGGCAGCCTCTCTTCCATCGGTCTACCCAGCGTACCTGTGGCCACACACACAGTTTACCACTACCAAGCATAGAATGAATGAATAATGCAATTGTAAAGTGGCTTTGCGTGCCCAGAGAAGCACTGTATAAAAGTAAAATACAGTATTTATTGTTAATATTAATACTGTTCAGATATTTTTTAAGTGTTTCAGATTCAAACCATACATTTTCTTCTCCTTGATGTGACACCAGGACAGTTTTAAACTTTGATTTCAAGCATTGCTGGGGTGTGCATCTTCAGTATTTTGTGTCTGGATAATGATCATAATAAAGACATGAATGAACTTGTTCATCCATGAATGCCCTGAGACAGGATTATTTTGTTTGGACAGTCAAACTGTTGAATATTTTATGTTGATGATATAGATATATATTTACCTTTGGGGATACCTGCACAGGCTCCCCTAGGCTGCAGCCTCGGGGCCCCGTGTGTCAAGGGGCCCCTATATTTCACTGGAAAGTTGGATTTGCCTGTATTGGTCCCTAAGGCAAGGAAAAAGTCAAGAATGATGCACTGGCGCAAAGAAAGAATATCCTGAGGGCCCATGAATCAAATGGTACTCTCATTGAATACTTTCTGAATCTTACAAGTTTGAGGTGTTTTGAGTTTTTGTTAAAAGCACCTGTTAAAAGCATTTCGGACAGTCTGAAAATAAGACTAAACATGATCAGTTTGGACACCAGCAATTTAAGTTTAGAGATATTTCTCAGATGGTAAAAACTGTTCCTGAGCATCTGTTGGGAGTGATGCTGAAAGGACACGGAGCTGTCAAATACAACATTCTCCTGACATATGAGCGTTGCCTTAGAAGCTGATGTGTTGTTTAATATCTAGGATCAAATTGTCTGCAGATATAATTAAAGTTTTTGTTTTGTCATTGTTTAATTGAAGAAAATTGTCATTTAGCCATGTCCTGATTTCTTCCTAACGATGCAGTTTGTGGATTTTACAAGATTTGAATGAAAAGTACAGGTGGATGTCATCAGCATAGCGTTTGCTACAAATGGAGCTGTAAAATCTTATGGTTTGACCAAGAGGGAATGTGTACAGCATAAAGAGAACTGAGAACAGATCCTTGAGGCTCCACAGGCTATGTCTGTATGTATCAGACATTATTCCAAACACATCTCTAAGTCTGTTTATCATGATGGTGTGATCTACAGCATCAAACGCTGAGGAGACATCCAGTAGAACCAGGACTGGGTTCGATCCAGAGTCAACTGAGATCCAGCAGAACCAGGATTATAAGTAAGTAAAACTTAGTTGTATAGCACTGTTCATAGATCAACCGTCACAAAGTGCTTCACAGTGGAGGAGAATCATATAAAGGTCAAGATATAAGGATAAAACATCACATGAATGGAGCTTGATACATAAGTTTTTCAGGATGTTGCTGGACGCTTTCAGTCGAGGAGTCTCTGTAGAGCGCTGCTTCCAAAGCCTGACTGTGTAAGTTGTGTCGCCACCACTTTTCCCAACATTTAGGATAAAAAGGAGAGTTTTTATACGATAGGGGAGTATACAGGATATCAGCCTATAGTTCTTAAATTCATGTTGGTCCAAGTTAGGTTTCTTAAGTTTGGGTTCTACGACTGCATGCTTGAAGGTAGAAGGAAACACACCAGAAGAGAGCGACAGGTTGAACATTTTGGTCACCCATGGTCCGGCTGTGTCAAAAACACTCACAAAGAGCTTAGATGGAAGCACATCTACAGGACTGGAGGAGGGTTTGGTTTTAGCCATCAGTGTTGAGACGTCTTCAAGACACACTGGAGTAAAGGAGGACCAAAGACGTATCGGTGGTTCAACTCAGCTGCTTCAGGTGGATGAACTCCGTCTCTCTGCCAAGTCTCCATGAGGAAAAAAAAGGTCCAGGTTTACTCTGGTGAGCAGTTCGTTCAGAGAGAAGGATTTGTTTTTGATCGAGCTTTCAGTAGACCAATACCCTTCCTGTAAGGAAGCGGCGGTGAGGAGGGTCGAAGGTCACACTCCGCCGGCAGATGAAGACAGCAGGCATCTGAGTGAGGGCGATCAACCGGCTGGATGTATCGCGGACGCTGCAATCGCCGGGACAAACAGCGTCTCATGAAGCCACGGGGGCCGTTCCAGCAGCTGGACCGTCTCAGAGCCTTGAGTTTTACCAAGGTTCCATCTCTTTACCCACATCTCCTTCGGCGCCTACTGTCCTGTTATCAGACTGTCCTATCCTTTTCTCTCTCTCTGTCCCCTCACCCCAACCACAATAGCAGGAAGCTCCCACCTCTGAGCCTGGTTCTGCAGGGTTCTCCTCCTCTGAGCCTGGTTCTGCAGGGTTCTCCTCTGAGCCTGGTTCTGCAGGGTTCTCCTCTGAGCCTGGTTCTGCAGGGTCCTCCTCCTCTGAGCCTGGTTCTGCAGGGTTCTCCTCTGAGCCTGGTTCTGCAGGGTTCTCCTCTGAGCCTGGTTCTGCAGGGTCCTCCTCCTCTGAGCCTGGTTCTGCAGGGTTCTCCTCTGAGCCTGGTTCTGCAGGGTTCTCCTCCTCTGAGCCTGGTTCTGCAGGGTTCTCCTCTGAGCCTGGTTCTGCAGGGTTCTCCTCTGGGCCTGGTTCTGCAGGGTTCTCCTCTGAGCCTGGTTCTGCAGGGTTCTCCTCTGGGCCTGGTTCTGCAGGGTTCTCCTCTGAGCCTGGTTCTGCAGGGTTCTCCTCCTCTGAGCCTGGTTCTGCAGGGTTCTCCTGTGAGCCTGGTTCTGCAGGGTTCTCCTCCTCTGAGCCTGGTTCTGCAGGGTTCTCCTCTGAGCCTGGTTCTGCAGGGTTCTCCTCTGGGCCTGGTTCTGCAGGGTTCTCCTCTGAGCCTGGTTCTGCAGGGTTCTCCTCTGGGCCTGGTTCTGCAGGGTTCTCCTCTGAGCCTGGTTCTGCAGGGTTCTCCTCCTCTGAGCCTGGTTCTGCAGGGTTCTCCTGTGAGCCTGGTTCTGCAGGGTCCTCCTCCTCTGAGCCTGGTTCTGCAGGGTTCTCCTCTGAGCCTGGTTCTGCAGGGTTCTCCTCTGAGCCTGGTTCTGCAGGGTTCTCCTCTGAGCCTGGTTCTGGAGGGTTCTCCTCCTCTGAGCCTGGTTCTGCAGGGTTCTCCTCTGAGCCTGGTTCTGCAGGGTCCTCCTCCTCTGAGCCTGGTTCTGCAGGGTTCTCCTCTGAGCCTGGTTCTGCAGGGTTCTCCTCTGAGCCTGGTTCTGCAGGGTTCTCCTCCTCTGAGCCTGGTTCTGCAGGGTTCTCCTCTGAGCCTGGTTCTGCAGGGTTCTCCTCTGAGCCTGGTTCTGCAGGGTCCTCCTCCTCTGAGCCTGGTTCTGCAGGGTTCTCCTCTGAGCCTGGTTCTGCAGGGTTCTCCTCTGAGCCTGGTTCTGCAGGGTTCTCCTCCTCTGAGCCTGGTTCTGCAGGGTTCTCCTCTGGGCCTGGTTCTGCAGGGTTCTCCTCTGAGCCTGGTTCTGCAGGGTTCTCCTCTGGGCCTGGTTCTGCAGGGTTCTCCTCTGAGCCTGGTTCTGCAGGGTTCTCCTCCTCTGAGCCTGGTTCTGCAGGGTTCTCCTCCTCTGAGCCTGGTTCTGCAGGGTTCTCCTCCTCTGAGCCTGGTTCTGCAGGGTCCTCCTCCTCTGAGCCTGGTTCTGCAGGGTTCTCCTCTGAGCCTGGTTCTGCAGGGTTCTCCTCCTCTGAGCCTGGTTCTGCAGGGTTCTCCTCTGAGCCTGGTTCTGCAGGGTTCTCCTCTGAGCCTGGTTCTGGAGGGTTCTCCTCCTCTGAGCCTGGTTCTGCAGGGTTCTCCTCTGCGCCTGGTTCTGCAGGGTTCTCCTGTGAGCCTGGTTCTGCAGGGTTCTCCTCTGAGCCTGGTTCTGCAGGGTTCTCCTCTGAGCTTGGTTCTGCAGGGTCCTCCTCCTCTGAGCCTGGTTCTGCAGGGTTCTCCTCTGAGCCTGGTTCTGCAGGGTTCTCCTCTGAGCCTGGTTCTGGAGGGTTCTCCTCCTCTGAGCCTGGTTCTGGAGGGTTCTCCTCCTCTGAGCCTGGTTCTGCAGGGTTCTCCTCTGAGCCTGGTTCTGCAGGGTTCTCCTCTGGGCCTGGTTCTGCAGGGTTCTCCTCTGAGCCTGGTTCTGCAGGGTTCTCCTCTGGGCCTGGTTCTGCAGGGTTCTCCTCCTCTGAGCCTGGTTCTGCAGGGTTCTCCTCTGAGCCTGGTTCTGCAGGGTTCTCCTCCTCTGAGCCTGGTTCTGCAGGGTTCTCCTCTGAGCCTGGTTCTGCAGGGTTCTCTTCTGAGCCTGGTTCTGCAGGGTTCTCCTCTGAGCCTGGTTCTGCAGGGTTCTCCTCCTCTGAGCCTGGTTCTGCAGGGTTCTCCTCTGAGCCTGGTTCTGCAGGGTTCTCTTCTGAGCCTGGTTCTGCAGGGTTCTCCTCCTCTGAGCCTGGTTCTGCAGGGTTCTCCTGTGAGCCTGGTTCTGCAGGGTTCTCCTCCTCTGAGCCTGGTTCTGCAGGGTTCTCCTCTGAGCCTGGTTCTGCAGGGTTCTCCTCTGGGCCTGGTTCTGCAGGGTTCTCCTCTGAGCCTGGTTCTGCAGGGTTCTCCTCTGGGCCTGGTTCTGCAGGGTTCTCCTCTGAGCCTGGTTCTGCAGGGTTCTCCTCCTCTGAGCCTGGTTCTGCAGGGTTCTCCTGTGAGCCTGGTTCTGCAGGGTCCTCCTCCTCTGAGCCTGGTTCTGCAGGGTTCTCCTCTGAGCCTGGTTCTGCAGGGTTCTCCTCTGAGCCTGGTTCTGCAGGGTTCTCCTCTGAGCCTGGTTCTGGAGGGTTCTCCTCCTCTGAGCCTGGTTCTGCAGGGTTCTCCTCTGAGCCTGGTTCTGCAGGGTCCTCCTCCTCTGAGCCTGGTTCTGCAGGGTTCTCCTCTGAGCCTGGTTCTGCAGGGTTCTCCTCTGAGCCTGGTTCTGCAGGGTTCTCCTCCTCTGAGCCTGGTTCTGCAGGGTTCTCCTCTGAGCCTGGTTCTGCAGGGTTCTCCTCTGAGCCTGGTTCTGCAGGGTCCTCCTCCTCTGAGCCTGGTTCTGCAGGGTTCTCCTCTGAGCCTGGTTCTGCAGGGTTCTCCTCTGAGCCTGGTTCTGCAGGGTTCTCCTCCTCTGAGCCTGGTTCTGCAGGGTTCTCCTCTGGGCCTGGTTCTGCAGGGTTCTCCTCTGAGCCTGGTTCTGCAGGGTTCTCCTCTGGGCCTGGTTCTGCAGGGTTCTCCTCTGAGCCTGGTTCTGCAGGGTTCTCCTCCTCTGAGCCTGGTTCTGCAGGGTTCTCCTCCTCTGAGCCTGGTTCTGCAGGGTTCTCCTCCTCTGAGCCTGGTTCTGCAGGGTCCTCCTCCTCTGAGCCTGGTTCTGCAGGGTTCTCCTCTGAGCCTGGTTCTGCAGGGTTCTCCTCCTCTGAGCCTGGTTCTGCAGGGTTCTCCTCTGAGCCTGGTTCTGCAGGGTTCTCCTCTGAGCCTGGTTCTGGAGGGTTCTCCTCCTCTGAGCCTGGTTCTGCAGGGTTCTCCTCTGCGCCTGGTTCTGCAGGGTTCTCCTCTGAGCTTGGTTCTGCAGGGTCCTCCTCCTCTGAGCCTGGTTCTGCAGGGTTCTCCTCTGAGCCTGGTTCTGCAGGGTTCTCCTCTGAGCCTGGTTCTGGAGGGTTCTCCTCCTCTGAGCCTGGTTCTGGAGGGTTCTCCTCCTCTGAGCCTGGTTCTGCAGGGTTCTCCTCTGAGCCTGGTTCTGCAGGGTTCTCCTCTGGGCCTGGTTCTGCAGGGTTCTCCTCTGAGCCTGGTTCTGCAGGGTTCTCCTCTGGGCCTGGTTCTGCAGGGTTCTCCTCCTCTGAGCCTGGTTCTGCAGGGTTCTCCTCCTCTGAGCCTGGTTCTGCAGGGTTCTCCTCTGAGCCTGGTTCTGCAGGGTTCTCTTCTGAGCCTGGTTCTGCAGGGTTCTCCTCTGAGCCTGGTTCTGCAGGGTTCTCCTGTGAGCCTGGTTCTGCAGGGTTCTTCGTTTCTTCCTTTAAAGGGAGCTTTTCCTTCCCTCAGCCTCCTCTGCTTGGCCATGTGGATCTGTTGGGTTTTCTGTGTAAAAGTATTTGGGAATGACTATGTTGTAATTGGTGTTATATCAATAAATCTAAAGTGAATTGACTGAATTGACTTGAATTGTCGAGATTGTGTCTGTATTTGGAGATTTGGAGGATTGCAGTTATGCAAACCAAAGTTAAACCAGAACTCAGTCTCCTCCCAGAAAAAGAAACAGTTTTGCCCTGAAGTCAAAGAAGATGAAAGAGGAGGGCCAAAGTTTAAATCAAAGCATTTTTAGTGGGCGGGACTTTAATGTGTTAATTACAAAAAAATTAATACGTTTAATTGCAGTTTTCATTTCGACCGAGGCAGAACATTGATCTATTTCGTGGTACACAGATTACTCTGATGCACAAATCAGACCTTGGCTCTTGGCTACAACTGATGGAAGGTTCATTCAATTTAAAAAAGCTCCGGAGGGTTCTGCACTCGCAGCAACATGCTTTGCATTGAGATAATGTCACCGAGATCAGGAGCGCCGCTGGTAAAAAATCTTCTTTTTGCACAATTTTCTTAAGACCAATTTTTTTAAAAAGGGTTCCATCAGTTAGCTTTTTTGAAAATAATTTTACCTCTCCATCTGTCACGCCCTGTACCCCTGCGACCTCGTGGAGGCGCTGGGGTCCTGTTCTGTGTTTGTCTGCCCTCATGTTCTCCTGCCTGGTCTGTCTCGTTAACTCCCTGATGTGCTGCACCTGACCCCCCTTTATTAAGCCCCAATGTCCTGGTGTGTCTTGTCGGCTCCTTGTGGGTCTGTCCGTCTGTTCGCGTGTCCTGGCCTGCACCTGCTGTGTTTTTTGGGTTTCCCGAGTTCCTGGTTTCCTGGTTTCCTGCCCTCCTGAGTTCCTGGTTTCCTGACATCCTGAGTTCCCCTTGGAAATAAAAGACCCTTTTTGAACTCTGCCTGCGCCTGGGTCCTTCCACCTCTCACCCGTGACACCATCAGTTCTAAGAATTAGGTGTGTGCATCACTGTACCAGGAAAATGTGCAGTGAAAAAAAAGTCAAACTTTTTTTGGAAAACAGAATTGAATTTTTTTAACATGTGAATTTTTTTGTAATTTCTTAATTGCAATCAGTGTTAAAGTCCCACCCCTGGTGCTTATCCTGTTGTTGTTGTTGTTGTTGATTCACATTTATTATAGCCTGTTTTTTTCCTTTCATTTGCATTTTGCTTTGTCATGTATATCCATTGCACAGGAAGCATCTTTATAGATGTTATCACTATGGATAAATGTGTATGTGTGTACCATATGCATAAGTATCCTAAGCACATCTTTCTGTAGTGTTTTTGGATTTCTGATGCCGTCTGGGAATGCGTTGGGAGTTTACACTTTCATTATATCATATTATAGTAATATGAAAAGTAAACAAGTGAAAGGATCTTGTCCATGTTTGAAGGGGCTGTGGATTTGAGGTGAATCCAGTCTCATGTTGGATGCAGTGCTGCGTCTTTCCTGGAGGAGTATCTGACACCTTGCATTGTGGGTAAAGTAGGCAGGCTTTGCTAGAGACTCTTGGGGAATGTAGTCAGTAACAGAATGTGATTGAACTAGAAGGTTGAAATCCACTCAGCAGCCGCTTCCTTTCCTCTCAGGCTGGTTGGTGTCTTCATCCCTCAGCGCCCAGAGAGCACAGTGTCTGCGTCACCACCGGAGCAGATGGAGGGGAGGGAGGAGGGGGAGGAGGAGCAGGGAAGCTGTATGCATCTCCTGCATCAGCGCCAGCATCACTGCCACGCCAGCCTTCGTCACCGGAAAACAAGGAAAACCGTCGTGTTCAGCAGCAGCAGCCGCTCCTCCTCCACTACGAGCGTGTTCACGGATTATAGGCTGATATATTTCTGTCTCCTTCAGGCTCAAGTGTCTAAAAGCTTCCCTTCGACACAGGAGGGGGTTTCTCAGGCATGACCTGAGGAGAGAAGAGGAGAGGAGAGGAGAGGGGAGGAGAGGAGAGCCAGCCATCGACATGGGAAACCAGGAGGCGAAGCAGAGGAAAGCTGCAGCAGCGTCTGGTAATGGAAGCTACCCTTCACTGGATGAAGGATGGAGGGAGGGAGGAGGGGATGTGACAAAAAAGGGGGGCAAGAAACATGTAAAGCATGGAGGGAAAGGAACGGGAGGCAGCGGAGGAGGAGGAGGAGGGGGAGGGACGGGAGCAGGAAAGAAGAAAAACAAATCTGAGTCCAAGTCTTCTGTTTTCTCCATCCGCAAAAGAAAAGGGAACCTGAAAGGGAAAGCCTGTTCATCGGTGACGGGCTCAAAGGAGGACGTTTTGGTGTCTCAGCATGACGAACTGGACAGCAGCAAGACACCTGACCTGTCCGGGGACGAGCTGGGACAGTCAGACACAGAGGCGGTCGTCCCCGGGAAGAAGACAGCAGGACGAGAGACAAAGGAGGGAGATGCAGGAGAGAAGCAGGAGGAGCGGAGGAAGGCGTCCACCGCCGCCACGTCTCCGGTGGAGGACGGAGGACACAAGGCAGGCAGCTCCGGCTCCGACACCGACATCTACAGCTTCCACTCGGCCGCCGACCACGAGGACCTGCTGGCAGACATCCAGCTGGCGATCCGGCTGCAGCATCAGCAGCACCGGGGCGGCGGCGCCGGCGGGGAGCAGGGCTGGGGGGCCGGAGACGACAAAAGGAAGCAAAGCAACGGACTGGTGAGGCTGACCCCCCCTGAGGTGCTTGACCTGACCCCAGAACTGGAGCTGGGGTCGGACGCCCTGTCCTTCCTGGAGCAGGGTCCTCAGTCCAGCTCAGGGAGGCGTGCAGAGCTCCCCGCCCCCTCCGAGGTGGAGGTTAGGGAGGAGGAGGGGGTGGAGCAGGGGCTCAGGGAGATAGAAGCCCCTCTTTGTACAGCCCTGGGCATAAAGGACCAGCATGCTTTGCAGCAGCAACCCCCTCACACAGACATCTCCATGGTGACTTCAGGGGGGGCAGCAGGCAGCCCTGTCACCATGGCAACCGGTGGTAACAGCTTCCTCCACACCACGTTTGACAGTGCTGGGAAAGCCCCCGAGGAGGAGGGGGGGGAGGAAGGAGGAGGTGAAGCCCCTCAGCAGCAGGAGGAGGAGCAGGAGGGAGGGGCGTCCCCGGACATCAGTCCTCCACTCACAGACAGCAACAACAAAAGTCCCCAAACCACCACCGTCCACAATTCAGGGACGATGCTTGAAGACGGCGAGGGTCACCTGGGGTCCGGGACCAGCGCCGAGTCCCTGGAGGACTGTCTGAGCGCCCCCGCCGACGGCTCAGGCTCCGCCCCCTCCGAGCAGCAGGTCAGGAGGAGCAGCGTCTGCTTCAGCCCCCTGCACACACAGGACAGCCCCACCCTGGCCAAACGGCTGCTCAGGTCCACCCACTCCTCATCCTCCAGCCCCGTGGTCAAACCCTACCCCCCCATCTTCCCCTCCTACATCAAGACCACCACCCGACAGCTGAGCTCCCCGGGACACTCCCCCGCCCTGTCCCCCTCCCACAGCCCTCTGTCCCCACGCAGAGCCCACCAGCAGCTGCACAGGTACCAGCGCTGTTCTGACAGGTTTAATCGAGTCTGCTTTCTGATTCCAGAAGTTGGGACAACACAACGTTTCAAATGTTAAACTGAGTATTTCAAATAGGTGTGAGAGGGATGCCGTGTTACAGTGCTTTTTTCACAAAAAAGTGAGAGTTTGAGAACAACTTGGTTTAAAAAAAAACAAAAAACACTTCAATTAATGAGGAAGTAAAATAAATGAAAGCTTTGCCTTTTACAGTTTATACAGAGAGACAGGTACTCACAATGCTGATACAACACCAGTAGTTTTTACTGTGAAATTACCTGAAAGTTCACGTCTGTCATGTACATGGGAGCCTGACCATGCAGGGGTCGAAAGGTCAGCAGCAGGATTTTAAACTGGACACGGACCACAGCAGGGAGCCAGAGGAGAGACTTTAACACAGGTGTGATGTGGGGCCTCCTGGTGGAGCCGGTCAGCAGCCCGGCAGCTGAGTTTTGGACGTACTGAAGACGATCAGCTCTTTCTGGTTGAGGCAGTGAACAGGCTGTTGCAGTAGTCCAGCCACGGGGATATGAAACCATGGAGGATCATTTCAAGCTGGTTCTAAGACACCATGAGTCTGAACTGAGTGATGCTGCTCAGCTGGAAGAAACAGGTTCTAACCAGCTGCCTTGATTGGTGGTCTAGAGACACGGCTTCATCAAAGACCACCCCAAGGTTCCTCAGTTTGTTTTTAGCTGAGAGGCTCAGATCACCACGGTGCTGCTTAATAGTGGGGATGGCACTGTCCAGGGCAATGGTAAGTCTTTTTCTGAATTTAGTTGGAGGCTGTTGTCACTGAACCACTGCTTAGTTAGTGACGAGCAGTTTATTAAGGAGTTGAGTTTGTGAGCTTCATAAGGCTTGAAGGAGCAGAACAGCTGCAGGTCGTCTGCAAATAGGTTGTCGGACACATCACTGAACTGGTGGATCAGCTGACCCAGAGGAAGCACAAACAGTAGGAACAAGAGGGGTCCCAGAACTGAGCCCTGAGGCACACCGCACTGCTGGTTGCCTGGCTCAGACATGATGTTGTTGGCAGACAAACAAAAGCTCCTACCATCCAGATGTGAGGAGAACCACTGGAGCACTGGACCTGACAGACCAATCAGATCCTGCAGCCTGTTTATCAGGATCTGGTGGTGGACTGGGTCAAAGTCGAGTCGGCTGACATCAGGATGTCTGGACTCTTTCAGTAGAGCAGTCTCTGTAGAGCGGTGTTTCCAAAGCCTGACTGAAACGACTCGTAGAGGTTGTGCATTTGTAAAAAAGATGTGAGCTGTTTCACCACCACCTTTTCTAACATTCTGGACAAAAAGGGAGTTTAGATATCAGCCTATAGTTTTTAAGTTCATGTTGGTCCAAGTTAGGTTTCTTAAGTTTTGGTTCTACAACTGCATGCTTGAAATTAGAAGGTAAGGATCGACCGATATGGCTTTTTTTAGGGCTGATGCCGATGCCGATTATTGGTACTTATGGAAACCGATAACATGGAAACCGATATTCATTTGCAGTAAAAATTAACATTTTGGCGTCAAAATTTAGCTGTGGGTGGGACATTGTTACACAGCCCAGAGCAGTGACTTCAGACAGAGAGAGAGAGAGACGGCTGTATATATGATCCAAAGAGCACGTTTTTAAATTCATTTATTTTATTGGCTGTTGGTGGAAAAAAAGGCCGATGCTGATTATTAGAAAAACGCCCAATATCGGCCAATATTATCGGCCAGTCCGATAATTGATCGATCCTTAGTAGAAGGAAAGACACCAGAAGCGAGCAACAGGTTGAACATTTGGGTCACCCACGGTCCAACTGTGTCAAAAACACTCACAGTGAGCTTAGATGGAAACACGTCTACAGGACTGGAGGAGGGTTTGGTTTTAGCCATCAGTGCTGAGATGTCTTCAAAACACACTGGAGTAAAGGAGGACCAAAGGTGGTTCCACCTGGACAGCACAAGGAAGGTGCTGGGATTTAGTCTTTTACGGCTCTGATTTTATCAACAGACAAGGTTGAAAAGTCATTGCTGTCAGCCTTACAGGGACAGGAGCAGCCATAGGAGCAAGAGACACCATGGAGATCCTGGTGTCAAATAACACGTTGGGATTTTTCTTATTTGATGCTATCAGAGCAGCAAAGTACTTGGATCTTGCCTCCTTAGTGGTTTATATAAGGAGGACATTAAGTCCCTGAGGTGTAGTCTGTGAACCTGGAGCTTCATGGATTTCCAGAGGCGCTCAGTTTTCTGACACAGTCTCTTCAGGCTCAGGATGTTGTCCTTTAACCAGGGAGATGCCTGCTTTCTGGAGACATGGCTGGATTTTAGTGGAGCCACTCGGTCCATAATGGAGCCACAGAGTGAGTTGAAACAGCACATAAAGCATCAGCGTCAGAGCAGTGGGTCAGATCACGAGAGTCAAACAAGGCCCAGAACCTCTCAGCTGTGGTTTCAGTGATGATCCTCCTTTCTACCTTTGTAGAGGCAGGCTGGGGTTCAGGTGGAAGAGTCCGTTCAAAAAACACACAGCTGTGGTCCCTCAGATGGACATCCTCTACACACACATTTCCAACATGAAGACCAGGTCCAGAGTTTGACCGTTTTTGTGGGCGGGGCCTGACACATGCTGCTGGAAATGAAAAGAGTCAGTCAGAGGTCAGAGGACAGCTGCTGGGTTATGTGAGCCATCGTCAACGTGCAGGTTGAAATCTCCAAGGACCAGAACTTTATCCAGTTTCATGATGGAGGACAGGAAGTCATTGAAGTCATTTAGAAGACACCAGCAGGACAGGAGGACAGTAGAACAGGAAACAGTGAAATGCATTAGAGGAGCCAACTTTTATAATTGAGAACTCAGAGGAAGTGAAGTGGTCAGTGCTCATCGTTCTGCAGGTCTACCTGTCCCGGTACACAGCAGCAGGACCCCCCACGGTGACACAGACAGCCTGTGGATGCTTCTTGAGACGATGTAATGCTGAGGAGCATTTGGCGATCGTGTACCAACAGAGCAGAGGATGCTCGGCAGGGTTGTGAGGTGTGAGTCCAGCTGCTGAAGTGAGTGCTGTGACTGTCGGCAGGACGGCGGTGCGCCGGCAGCGCTCCCGCAGCCTGGCCGGGCCTCTGAGCCGCTCGGCCGACTGGACGGAGGAGCTGGAGAGGAGGCTGAGGAGCAGAGAGGAGGATGCAGGAGGATCCGGGGGGTCCGGGGAGTATCTGCTGGGCTACCGAGGAGGCAGTCAGCCCATCTGTGGGACCAGGAGGTCCTCCTGTGGACAGGTCTCCACCTGCAGCTTTCAGGACGTCTTCACAGGTGAGGTTTCATTTTACTTCAACACTCACAGAAATGATTTGATCTCTGTCATTCTTCTGGAACAATAAATATTTTTGCTCAGTCATTCCTAAGGTCGAGATCTCCTCCTGTAAACCCTTATGTTAAAGGGCAAAATACACAAGCCAATCAAATTTTTTATGTTTTTAATGGTTTTGTCATAGTGGGATGAGGAACTCAATAAATGCTAATTATTACTAAAATATCTCATTATTTTTTTCATTTTTTAGGATATTGTTTTTGTAGAAGGTTGAGGTCCAGACTTACAACAGAACGCATAAGTCTTCTTGTACTAAATACTTTTAATTTTGAATATCTGGTAAGTCATAACTGCGTGCAAGTGTTGTTGTAGTTTGTTTCCATGACACCGAGGATGAACTCAGTTTGAAGAGGTACAGTATGTTTTCATGAAACAAGCATTCATTCAGTCCTTTTTTTTTTTTTGTCCCTTGTCCTGTTCAGCAGCTGGGGCGTGCAATACTGTATGATTGTAGCCTTTTACTATCCGAACAGATTTTAATGTTAGCAGCAGGACGAGACTGAACCTCCTGCTGCTGCTGCCTTTATTTAAAGCTGGCATCCGGCATGGCTGAGGACAGGACCGGGACGGAGACGCTCAGAGAGCGAGAGACAGAAAGAGAGAGAGATAAAGAGAGGGAGAATGGGGGGGGGGGGCACAACCTATGTACAAATGCACAACATATGCAAAACAGTGTTGTCAACGCACTACACGCAACCAAGAACAATCCCAAACCCCAATCTAGTCAACACCAAAACAGAGCTGACAACCATCACAAAAACTGACAGAACCATACATATACATAATTTTTTTTTTTTCCTCCCCCCCTGACGAACCATAGTAGTGAACAGACTAGTAACTAGTAGTAAACTCGGGGCGTGCATCAAGAGAGGGCTACTACAGATCACCATTATTCTAACCACCACAAGAAGACAAGGTAACCCAGTATGTGAAGAGTGATTAAAGATCAGCGTGATCATGCAAATATAATGGTGATAGTGATCATGCATATATGACCTCTGACCCCTGAGAAGGCCAGAAGCAGGCCAGAGAGGCCCTCAGAGCCCAGACAGAGACCACAAACCACGAAGTAGTATCCTGACATGTTCAGGAGGGAGGGTCTGTATTCACAGACAGTAAAATACAGCAGCTCATCTTATAGAAAACATAGTTTTCCTGCAGTCCTTCCTGGTGACGCCAGGTGAAGCCGTGCCCCTCCTGCCCCCCCTGCCACTAATGACAGTAAAACTCTGATGTGTTGTTGAAGTACTGTCATCTCTCCAATAGGGGGCGGCCATTACAAGCTTAAAAAACAGGCACTGCAATGTGAAATGATCAGCTCCTGCTACATCTTACACTGAGCTCCACCTTCCTGGAAGTCGCTCCCAGGTTCCCCTGTAGCTGGGCGTGCAGGGTGAACAGTTCCCCCTGTAGCTGTCTGACCGGCGGTGTGTTGGGCCTGCAGGGCGAACCCTTCTGGAGAAGCTGTTCCTGCAGCAGCAGCAGGAGGAGCCGGAGGAGGCGGAGAGGCTCTGCTCCAGGATCCTGGCCATGGGCCTCCTGCTGCCCTTCACAGACTGCTTCAGGGAGCCGCTGGGGGGCAGCACGGCCCACATCACCTCTGCCACGTCAGCCAAGTTTGACGTGAGTCTTCACTGCACACACCTTCATTATCAACATCTTTCATTTCTTTGTTCTTCAGATGTCTGCTTTATATTAGAGAGCCTGGTCACTGGTTGGAACCACTGAGAGTTTCCAAAAGAGAAATTTTAAACTACAGCCTTAAAACACTACTGTAAGCCCCAGAGCAAAGCCCCAGAATCCTCCCTGGGAGACGCTACAGGGCAACACATCACTGAGTTCATGTTCCTCTTCCACGTCCAGTGTGCAGTGGGCCACTTGGCAGCTCCTCACTCCAGTGATCTGCCTCCAAAAGAACATGAAGATGTCCTCGACTTGAGCTGAGCTTACCACCCTGTTTGTTTCCATAGCATGACCAACTCTACACCTGGGCTGCGGTCAGCCAGCCGCCACATTCCCTGGACCCTCTGGACGGGAGGCTTCCAAGTGTCAGGTGCCCCTGGCCCCCAGCCAAGCCTGGAGCAGAGAGCACACCCGGACCGGGACCAGGACTGGGACCCGGACCGGGACCCGGACCCGGACTGGGACCCGAACTGGGACCCGAACTGGGACCAGGACTGGGACCTAAACCCACACAAGCAGGTGTGTGTGTGTGTGTGTGTGTGTGTGTGTGTCTATGTGTGATTGGGCGTGAATTCTGTTTATTTTTATTTATCTTTTTTTTTTTCTTTTTCCTTGTTTGGATCACATTATTTCCAGTAATCACATTACTTCCATAATGTCAGGATTCTGCTCTGGCTGGCTTTTGGCAGTCCCAGTCTCCCTGGGTCCTGCTGAGTACTCATTGCAGTCAGTTGGGGACTGCCACCCTGCCTGCCTATTTAAGCCTCGTTTTCCTCTCTAGTCTGCTGTGCCACTGCAGAAGCTCTCTCCTGCTCAGTCTATCTCTGTGAGGGATTTCACCTCGACCATGCCACGCCTCGCCACGCCACGCCACGCCACGCCACGCCACACCACGACCTCGCCACGCCTCGCCACGCCACGCCACGACCTCGCCACTACCTCACCTCAAGTCAATCTGCAGCACTGCAGCCAGGCTGCAGTCCTGGCGACTCTCTACATTGAATAAACCTGTGCAAACCTCATCTTGTCTCTGTCTCTCTGCGCTTGGGTCAAACGGCACTCTTACCATGACAGAACGATCCGGCCAGATCCCAGACCCAGCAGAGAGGCGCCCCACCACACCCAAGGAATGCTTGGATGCTGTCGAGGGTTACCCGCATCATCTGGGAGAACAGATGAGCGAGTGTATGTCCATGGTGAGCCAATTAGCGAAAGCAAAATCAGCCCCGGGTGCATCTGTTCCGCCATTGGACCCCCCACCCTCGGTGACCCATGGAGCAGCCTTCAGCCAGCCACGCATCATCTCTATCTCCTCTCCGTCAAATGATGGGGGAGTGGTTGGAGGAGCCAGTGGTTTTCTGCTGCAATGCAAATTAGTTTTTGAACGGGCTCCAGAAGAGTTCCCCACTAATGCTTCCAGGATTTATTACTTGACAAACCTTGACTCACGGGTGCTAGCTTGGGCCCGAGCCATCATCGAAAGTGCCGCGTTCACTAACTACTCCTTTTCTCGTTTTTCATCTGAGTTTAAGAAGGCCTTCGACCACACTGAGGAGGAGGGGGATTTCTCCTAGCTGCTGACAACGAGACCAGGAGGTCGTTCCATTGCGGACTACTCAGTGGCAGCAGCCGCAAGCGGTTGGAATGACATAGCCCTGCGTGGGGTGTTCCTGTTTGGGCTACGTCCGGAGCTCCAGGCTGAACTGGCACGCCGAGAGGATATAAGGATGCTGGACAACCTGATATCCCAAGCGGTTCGGCTGGACAACCACACCCGGGAGGTCAGCCCAGGTAAGACGGTCTCGGCCCGCCCCAGAGTTCCAGCGCCCACAGTTGAGTTCCAGATGCCATGGAGGTTGACCGTATCCAGCTCACTGGGCCAGAACGCCAGCGGAGGGTGAGTCTGGGACTGTGTTTCTACTGTGGGGAGTCCGGCCATGTCCTGAACAGGTGTCCCAATTGGCCAAAAGACAGGGCCTGCCAGTGAAAGTGGGGGGTCTGGCGGGTCAGGAGGATCAAAGTCCCCTTAAGAAAATTTTGTTGCCTGTCACCTTGTCATGGGGGTCAGTGGAGGGGCAATCCAAGACTCTGGTGGACTCGGGAGTAGAAAGGAATTTCATCTCAGAGGGGCTGGTGCGGAGGCTGGGGGTCGACGTCGACGGGTATGCTCCAGTCAAACGGGTTCTCAGTGCTTCTGGAACCCAGGTTGCCGTTGTCAAGTCCTGCACAGTTCCTGTTACTCTGCTTTCCTCCGGCAACCACAGGGAGGAGATAGGTTTCCTTATTCTACCCCAGTCCATGGATGAGGTGATCCTCGGGTACCCCTGGCTGCAGCTCCATGACCCTGTCATCTTAATGACCGGGGGAAGGGTGATCTCGTGGAGTACTCACTGCCTGGCCAACTGCCTCTGGTCAGCAGCCTGCTCTCCATCTCTGCCCATCCGTCAGCCCACTGTGGAGGCTGTTGATCTCTCCCTGGTGCCTCCGGTTTTCCGTGACCTGGCCTCTGTGTTCAGCAAAACCAAAGCCTTGTCTTTACCCCCTCACAGGCCCTACGACTGCCATCAAACTGGTGAAAGGGGCGACCTTGCCGTCGGGGAGATTTTACAGCCTGTCGGGTCCCGAGAGGGAGGCCGTAGAGGTCTACATCAAGGATGCACTGAAGGCCGGGATCATCCGACCCTCCTCATCACCTCTCAGGGCAGGCTTCTTCTTCGTCAGTAAGAAAGATGACTCTCTTCGCCCGTGCATCGATTACAGGTAGCTCAACAACATCACGGTCAAGGACAAATACTCGTTACCCCTCATGGACTCCGCTTTCGAGCTGTTACAGGGAGCCACCATCTTTACTAAGCTGGACTTGCGCAATGCGTACCACCTGGTCCGCATTTGTGAGGGGGACGAGTGGCTGACGGGGTTCAAGACACTGGTGGAACACTTTGAGTACCTGGTCATGCCCTTCAGCCTCACCAATGCCCCAGCAGTGTTCCAACGTCTGATTAATGATGTGTTGAGAGACTTCCTGAACACTTTTGTTTTTGTGTACAGTGACGACATCCTGGTGTTCTCTAGATCTAAGGAGCATGTCAACCACGTCCGGCAGGTGCTACAGAGGCTCCTGGAGAACCAGCTGTATGTCAAGGCAGAGAAATGTGAATTCTTCTCTGCCTCCACATCATTCCTGGGGTTCACCATCGCGGAGGGCTCGATCCAGGCGGATCCAGCTAAGGTCAAGGCGGTGGTGGACTGGCCGGTCCCCCTCAACCGCAAGCAACTGCAACGCTTCCTGGGATTTGCGAACTTTTATACGTGCTTCATCAGAGGCTACAGCCAGGTAGCATGTCCCCTCACCCAGCTCACATCCACCAAGTCCCCCTTCACCTAGTCTGAGGAGGCTGGGAGGGCCTTCGCCCAACTCAAGGAGTGCTTCGGCAGTGCCCTCATCCTGAGACAGGTGGACCTGGTCCAGCAACTCATTATGGAGGTGGATGCATCTGATGCTGGAGTCGGCGTTGTCCTTTCGCAAAGGTCATTGGACGATGGTAAGGTCCACCCCTGTTTTTTTTCAAAGCGCCTGTCTTCCGCAGAGAGGAACTACAGCGTGGGGGACCGGGAGCTGCTGGTGGTCAAGTGGCCCTGGAGGAATGGCAGCACTGGCTGGAGGAGGCGAAGCAGCCGTTTGTGGTTTGGACTGACCACAAGAACCTGGAATACCTCCGATCTGCAAGGCAGTTGAACTCTCGGCAGGCCAGGTGGCATTGTTTTTTGACCGCTTCTCGTTCTCCATCAATTATCGACCAGGCTCCCGGAATGCCAAGCCCGATACCATCTCGTCAATTTGTTGGTGAGGGAGAGGGGAGTAAGGAGACTACCATTATCCCAGTGGATTGTGTGGTGGGGGCGTTGACCTGGCCCGTTATGGAGCGGGTTGGTGAGAGGCATTGGTGGGTGAGCTGGATCCTGGGGGTTGTCCAGCCAACAGGACATACGTCCCATCCAAGGTCTGCGGTGAGGTGTTACACTGCCTTCACTCATTCAAACTCACCTGTCATCCCAGGGTCAGGAGAATGTTGTTCCACCTGCGCCGCAGATTTTGGTGGCCTGGTACATGGAGGGACGTCAAGGATTACCTCCGTGCCTGTCCCAAGTGTTCTGCGGGGAAGTCTTCGTCTGCCCCTTCCTCTGGTCTGTTACAGCCTCTGCCTGTTCCTAGACGCCCCTGGTCTCATATCGCTCTGGACTTCGTCACGGGCCCTCCCCCCTCCTGTATCCTGATGATCGTGGACCGGTTCTCCAAGTCAGTCCATCTGGTCCCCTTGCCCAAAATGCCTTCGGCTCACAAGACGGCTGACCTCCTCACGCTCCATGTCATCAGGCTCCATGGTATCCCCGTTGACATCGTCTTGGATAGGGGACCTCAATTCACCTCGCAAGTGTGGAGGGCTTTCTGTGAAGGGGTGGGGGCTTCCGTCAGTCTTTCCTCCGGGTACCACCCGCAGTCTAATGGCCAGACTGAGCACGCCAATCAAGCCATGGAGACGGTCCTGCGCTGCGTGACGGCTTCCAATCCTGCGCTGTGGAGTGGCCTGCTTCCTTGGGTGGAGTACTCCCTCAATACGTCTGTGTTGGTGGCCACGGGTCGGTCCCCGTTCGAGGTGGCTCTGGGGTACAACTGTTGCCCCTGCTGGAGAGGGAGGTTGCTGTCTCCTCGGTGGGACGGCACATCCGCCAATGCCAACGGGTCTGGCGCCTCACCAGGGCCACCCTTCGCCAGTCTTCGGAGGAGAATGCCAGGTGGGCAGATCAGAGACGTGCTCCAGCTCCGGACTATCAGGTGGGACAACAGGTCATGCTGTTGACTCGCAACATCCCATTAAGTCTGATTTCCAGGATGCCTCGGTTCATCGGTCCATTCTCCATCTCCCGGGTCATCAAAAGTCTGCGGTCAGGCTGTCCCTTCCCCCGTCGTTGCGGATCCATCCCACATTTCACGTGTCCCAGGTGAAGCCCCATCACTCCAGTAACCTCTGTCCCTCTCCTGCTGACCCTCCTCCACCTAGGTGGATTGACGGAGGGCTCACCTACATGGTGCGCCGGATCCTGGATGTCCGGCGTCGGGGCCGGGGCTTCCAGTACCTGATTGACTGGGAGGGGTACGGCGAGAGGAACAGCAGTGGGTTCTGTGTTCCCGCATCCTGGATGGGGAGATGGTGGCTCAGTTTGACCGGGACCATCCCGAGAAGCGTGGTGGTCTGCCAGGGGCGTCCCTCGAGGGAGGGGCACTGTCAGGATTCTGCTCTGGCAGGCTATGGGCAGTCCCAGTCTCCCTGGGTCCTACTGATTACTCATTGCAGTCAGCTGGGGACTGCCACCCTGCCTGCCTATTTAAGCCTCTCCCAGCCACCTGGTCCATGCCGGATTGTTATCCTCTCTAGTCTGCTGTGACATTAGGTGCATTCACAATGGCAAAGCCAGAGGTAGGCGGAGCTAGACGAAGCAGACGGCGCAGCCGTGGGGCGGAATTATAAGTCTGCCTCCAACTCGGACAACCCTATGGTTGTCCATGTTTGTGTTTCTCATGACTCCCACCGTGGGGGGTGTTTATTTATGCAAATGAAGCGCGTTATCATTGATGAGGAGAGGGCTCGGGTCCAATCCCCTGCCTGTCTGAACCAGAGCGGTGGGCCAGGTAGCGGTGAGTTGCTCTCCAGCAGCTCACAGCGACTCCTCTGTGACCGATCTCGTTTGGGTCTCGCGAGTTTTCAATCAATCAATCAATCAATTTATTTTTGTATAGCCCAGTATCACAACAACAGTTGCCTCAGAGGGCTTCAAGATGTTACATTGGTCAGTAAAAGTAAAAACAGTGAATAAGCATAACGGTAATATGTCAATATTTACAGTAACGAGACAGAACGAAGCAACCACCGCCTTCGACCCTCACATCCGGCAAGAAAAAACTCCAAAAACCCAGTGGGAAAAGAAGAAATCTTGGGGAGAACCACAGTATGGAGGGATCCCTCTCCCAGGGACGGACAGCTTTGGCAACAGCTAGCATGAGACAATAAGAAGTAAAGCCTAGGACAATGTTGAGTACAGTCCGTTGGACGGTCCAGCACAAGAACCACAGATCTCAGCAGTAGAATCGAAGCCAGTCCACGGGCAGGACCGACAGGAGTGTCCTCCCGGTCCGGACGGAGCTTGTTCGTAGGCCCTCGTAATAATGGAGTCAGCAACTGAAACTGGAGAAGACTCCCCCTCGAAGGGGGGGACAACAGGTGAAAAGCAATGAACGGACTAAAGGGAATAACATTCAGACATTAGAGGATAGGGCTCAGTGCACCGTACTTCCCACAGCATTCTAGCTCCTAGGGCAGCTTTGTGGATACTTTCAAAGCCCTACGTAGGTCCTACGTATCAGTGATGCCGGGCCAAATCTGGGCAGGGCGGCTCAAAAGTCTTAAAAGTCTGCCTCTGGCTTTCTCACGTCGAACGCACCTACTGCAGAAGCTCTCTCCTGCTCAACCTATCTCTGTGAGGGATTTCGCCTCGACCTCGCCATGCCACGCCACGACCTCGCCACGACCTCACTTCAAGCCAACCTGTGACACTGCAGCCAGGCTGCAGTCCTGGCGACTCTCTGCACTGAATAAACCTGTGCAAACCTCATCTTGTCTCCATCTCTCTGTGCTTGGGTCAAACGGCACTCCCACCATGACACATAATGGTTTTTAGGAATGTAGTAAAGAAGTACAGGGTGAAAGGGTGACATTTAGTCCATTTTCTCTGTTTCACTGTCCTTTTTGATCAAGAATCACTCATTTTATATCTTTCATCATCTGTTCTTGCTGCATTCCCATGTCCCTCCGTCTGTTCATTTCTTCAGTTTAAGTCCTAATTTACGCTCTGGCTGGGCCACATTCTTCACTCTGTGTAGAACAGGTTCCACACTCTGTCTTATGAATGAATGATTTTGAATGTGTGTACGTACAAAACAAGCCTGCACACTAGTAAGTAGTCCGTGTCAGTGGACAGGAGCTGGATGAGCTCTGAGATGGCTTCAGCTCCTCTTGTCTCTGGTTTCATTCAGCTCCAATAAATAACAGAATAAATTCACTCATTTGGCAGAAATTACTTCTTTCTCAATCAGAGCTGAACCCCTCAACGCTGCATGACAGGCGTAAGTTCTGGACATCAGTGATTCTTCCAAGGGTTTTGGCTTCACTGAACCAACTGGCTTCACTGAATTCACACAACCCAGCAGAACCCTTCGACAGATGGAGAAGAATGATAAAATAAGAGTTGTGCTCATATTCACAGGTTTTAATAAATACCACTACAAGCTGATAACTCCAATTAATTGCCTGGGACTGCTAGAAAGCTCTCAGTACAGTACGGTTGATGAACGAGGCCCTGCAGGAATTCCCATGAGCCCTACCATGGGGCTTTGTTGAAGTGGGTTGGCTCCTCACTACTTCATTTCTGTTGCAAGAGCATAAAGCCTGAGTCCAGAGTGTCCGCCTTCATCTTTCATCCTTTCATCCTGCTTCTGTTGCTCTTATAGATGTTCCTGTGAAGCTTCATAGTTGCACAGCCCATAAAAGTCACCTGGCTTCACTGCTGAGGTCTCACTATCGAGACGTCCAGGTTTTAAGCAGTACTGACTCATGGTAGTCTCTTTCTGGTTTCTAAAGTTGTGTCTCTCCTTCTGTCTTCTTTGTCTCGTGGTGTTTCATCGCTGTCTCGGGCCTGATCAGAGGACAGTCAAGGTGAGTCCTCGCTTCACTTCCTGTGCTGCCTAACATGCCGCCATGCTGACGCTGCTCCAGAGCCGCAGGGGAATATGTGCCTCAGCTTTCCAGGTTCTGAATCAGAACCAGGTCTCTGTTTCTGGCTCCAGGCTGTCAGAGCTGGTGCTAAGTGAACACAAACTCAAACAGGCACAGAATTGTCATGGGCTGGGGGCGGGGTTATGAAGATTACCATTTGGAAAGACTTACAGAACTACAGTGGAACAACTTCATTTGTTCTTAAGACACAGCAGGTTCCGGTAACCACAAAGGGACTAAACTTTTTCAAGCTGGAGCCTGCACCAGTCCTGAGCAGATCCAGAACACCACGCTGCTCCAGCACCACCAGGCGACACACTCAGTGGAGTCACTGAACACTTCACTCCTCCATATTGGTTTGTCAAGCTGAATGCCTGGTTGACAAAACGTGCATGTGTGCGTCATATTCCAAGTAAACAGAGCTGGACCTGGGATGCTCTTGTAGTCTTTACCAACGTCTTCTGCAGCTGTGAGAGGTTTAGAGAAGGGAGATATTCCTCCTGTTGCCGCAGCGTCCTTCATCATCTCAACGGCACACTGAGGCTGGAAGCGAGGCTAAAGCACTGGCCACACCAAGAGTAAATGTTCTCGTTGATCATGCTGGATGAAGTGTTATGTTTGTGTTTGCAGAGCTCCAATCCACCCTGCCGACTCTGAGGCGACAGCAGGAGGACAGCCAGGAGGTCAGTCACGGTTCTCTGGAGCCTGAGTTTGACAACATGTGGTCCAATCAGAAGAAGAGAACAATTCAAATCATTCAGGCACAGCTGTGTTCATTATTGAAGAGGAGTCCTGACGATACTGTTCCACTGACACTTTATAATGTGTGTATGAAGAAGCCGCTCCAGCTGAGCAGCCTCCTCCTGACTGCAGGGTGATCAGCATCTGTTCTCTCACTGATCTATTCAAAAAGTTCCTACTCATGCAGAAACACATCAGGTAAAAATGTGGTTAGATTCAGCATCTTCCTCCAGATGACGAGAAGGGGAGGGGCCACTCTCACCTGGTCTGAATGTCTGTGGTAGTTTAGAAGGGAGACAACATGCATTTAGAAGTCAGAATATTTTATTTTCTCCAAAATATGTAGTTGTGTATTCCTAAAAAGCGATGCTAGCAAATTGCCATTTTGAACTTTTGCAGTGAAGCTTAGCTGAGCAGGTCTTGAGCACTGGACTAGAGTCTACATGGTCAATATGACTTATATTGGTCAGTGTCACGTTCATGCCTCTCACTTACTGGAGCAATGACGAGATTTGTTTTCTTTGAACACACGGCTTTATTTCCAGCGACATCACTCGGCAGCGCATATCATCTAACAGGACTCATAAACTAGGGTGACCATACGTCCTCTTTTACCCGGACATGTCCTCTTTTTACGTCCTGTCCGGGGCGTCCGGCCGGGTTTTTTAAATTCAAGGAAATGTCCGGGTTTTACTTTATCTCATAGCACGTGAACGTAAATTGAGCAGCGCTTTGCACACAGTACTATGAGACTTTGTTGCGAGACGTAATTACCGAGAGGCGTCTTGTGAGCCGATCTGCGCAGCGCGCGCTCACACACTCACACACACACACACACACACACACACACACACACACACACACACACACACACACACACACACACACACACACACACACACACACACACACACGGAGTGGAGCAGACAGGGCTTCAGACAGCGGAGCGCTTCTTCTTCTTCTGTGTTGTTTAACGGTGGATGGCACCATTTCAACAGGCGCAGTAGCGCCTCCTATCGCTATAGAGTGGGATCAGAGAACAATCTAAATTCTATTTATTAACCCCTCTATTTATTATAATACAAGGTATGAGATCAATGCATTCCGACTGTTTACAACACTATTAATGGAGAACTGATGAATTCCTTCTCTACTTAATTCGACAGTGGAGCAGGAAAAAGCCAAAGCTTAAGAGCAGCTTCTCAGATGAACTGCAAATAAAAGTTCCAACATACCGAGATGAAAAATAGAATGTAGAAGAAAAGCAGGATGAAGAAAACAATTTAAGATTAAAAGTATATATCTTTTTGTTTGTTAAGTTAGTGTTTTGGTGAGACTCTTATATTCTTCTATCTTATTACAGTTGTTAAGAAATATATTGTTGAAGCTGGATTTTCTAACAGAAGAGTTCATATTTAGAACATTATTTAATATTTGTAAAGAGTCTAAGAGAGCTATTATTTTTTGTTACAAGTTTTTACATCTCATTTAATTTTGTTAAAGAAGTTAGTTCCGCATCATTGAAGCGTAATAAAGCATTATCATCAACCTCTGTGAAGCCTATCTGAATTTGTGCCTCGAGCACAAATTGTAAATATGATCACCCTATCATAAACACACTCGCTTCCTGCTTGTGCCTTCAAAATAAAATACCTATTCACAGGAACATCATGTTTGTCTCTTTTTTTTTTAAACAATGTTAAACTTAAACACAAACTCAACATTCCAGAATCTGAGATGAGCAATTAACACTATCAAACTTCAAATGTGTTGAATAAACTGGAGAGACCACGAATGAAACAGAACTCACTGTAAAATAATCGTGCAGCTTTCTGAAATCAAACACATTAGCATTGATTCATGAACATAAATCCTAGTAGTATGAACACACGACTTAAAACAACAAATGTTAACACTGGACGATGCTTACAAAAGCATAAACACACATGCTGATTGACACCAGTAATCAAACTTAAGATCTGATGTAATCGTTCAGGTGAGCAGGTAAGCATCTGTCAGCTCTGCATGGATATCTGGACCTGACAGTTGGAGTAGTGTCAGCAGGATCAGGAGGGACATTCTGGAGTCCAGGTGCGATTTTCTTGAAGAATGATGCATTCCTGGCAATGGAGTGTCCATTCCTCGTGGCTGTGACTGCTGAGCCTTTGATTTTGGTCACTCTGAAGGGTTTGTTGTCATACGGTGGAGACAGTTTATTGTGCTTAGGTTGTCGATACAGCACTGTGTCACCTGGTATGAGTGAATGAGGTGCAGCGTGGCGCTTGGCATCGGCAGTCACTTTCATTGTGGTTTTTGCATTGCTCTCTCTTGTTCTCACGTCAGCATGTGAAGATTTCTTTGCAGTGTGACTGAGTGAAGGGAGTTTTGTGTACATCTTGTGTTGAAACAATACTTCCGCTGGTGAACTTGCAGTAGTGCTGTGAGGTGTGGATCGATATTCACGCAGAAAGAAGTTCAGTTGCTGTTTCCAGGGAATCCCTTGTGTTTCAGAGACACGCAGTCTTTGCCTAAGTCCTCATCAGTCTTTCAGCAGTGGTATTGGCTTGAGGCCACAGAGGTGTGATTTTGCGATGGTGAAATCCCAGGTAAGCAGCAAACTGTGAAAATGAATTGAAACAATGCCCCGATGTCCTTCATGGGCGAGTTGTATTGCTCGGTCCTGCAGGTTGGTTGGAATGACGGTCCGAGTGTCTCTGAGAACAATGCCAGAAGCATCAGTTACAGTTAACTCACTGTGGACATGTTTGAATAGCTTCAGTGTGTCAGCATGTTGTGGTTTCTCTGTTTGATGCCAGGTGTTGTTTCTGATGTGACCTATGACCTCTTGTTGAACAGGATCGTTCAGAGTCTCTGTCTTTATCTCTTGAAGTGTCACAGCTTTTGGTGTGGAATGATATGAAAAGAAATTCACACGCTCCTCAGCAACTTTGCTTGCACGAGAGCCTTCACTCGTATGCGATGGCAGTGGATGGCGGGACATAAAGTCAGCTGGATTATCAGAGCCTTTCCTGTATTCCACTCTGAAGTTGTATGGCTGAAGCCTTAGTCCCCATCTTTCGATCCTGGCGGGTGGTTTCAGCCTTGGATTGTTCCAGATGATCTCAAGTGCTTTGTGACCTGTCAGGAGTGTGAAAGGATGTCCATAGATGTACAGGTGAAAGTGTTCACAGCTCCAAACTATGGCGAGCGCTTCTTTTCAGTTTGTGAGTATCTTGTTTCCACATCGCTCAGTGATCTGCTCGCATACGCTATGATATGCTTCATCCCTTTCTCATCTTGTTGACAGAGAATTGCACCTAGTCCCACTGGACCAGCATCCACAATCAGTTCAGTTCCCCTTCCTTGGTAAAAGTAGGACATGGTTGTATCACTCGTAAGATTGTCTTTGAGTGCCTTTAGTGCAGCTTTTTGCTCATCTCCCCACGTCCATGATGTGTCTTTCTTTGTGAGTTTACACAGTGGCTCAGAGATGGATGAAAAATCTTTAATGAACCTTGAGCAGTAGTTGGCCATGCCCAAGAGACTCTTGATGCCAGCGGGTGTCTTTGGGTCAGGAGCATGCTGAATGGCAGCGACCTTCTTCGGATCCGCTGAGACACCACCTGCAGAGAAGATGAAACCAGAAAACTCCAGTCTTGTTTTATTGAACTCACACTTCTCACGGTTCAGAGTGAGTCCTGTCTCTTTGAGTCTTTTAAACAGGGCTCTGAGGTTGTTGTCGTGTTCCGTTTGGTTTGTGCCATAAACAATGATGTCATCACTGAGATTTCCACTCCTTTCAGTCCTTGAAGGGTTTGATGGATTACATTTTGGAACACTTCAGCTGCAGAAGATATTCCAAAACTCAGCCTCTTGTACCGCCGTAGACCAAGGTGGGTGGTGAATGTTATGTACCGGCTGTCGGGGTGCCACTGGTGATATCCTGCCCTGAGATCCAGTTTTGAGAACACAGTTGAGCCGTTCAACTCGTGTATCACATCATCAGTGGTTGGTGTGATGTGCCGTTCTCTTTCAATGGCTGTGTTTGCTTTTCTCATGTCCACACAATTTCTTACTTTGTCAGGGTCTTTTGGTTTGGGAGGTGTGACAGTGGGTGAGACCCATGGTGTTGGTCCGGTGACCTCTTCAATGATGTCATCTGCTTCCAGTTTGCGAAGTTCCTCTTCTACTTTTTGACGTAGGTGAAAGGGAACACACCTGTGGGGTTGACAGGTTGGCTTGATGTCTGTGTTTCTGGCCAGTTTTACCTGGAAGTCTTTGAGTTTTCTAATCCCTTTGAACAGCTCCGGATGACTGTCAACCAGTTCGTCTGCAACAGAGCACGGTATTTGGCCAGACGCTGCAGTGACAATGTGGATTAGTCCCAAGTCCTTAGACGTTTCATAGCTCAGAATGTTAAATCCTTCACCTTTGATGACAAAAACAGCACACATTGCCTTTTTGTTGCGTTTTTCTATAGTGCACCGAAATTCACCACACACTTGCAGAGACTCAGTTGAGCGATATGGGTAGGTTTTAGTGTCAGTTGGATTTAGTGTGGGACGTGGCGATAGTTTGTTGTAAGTAGCTTCACTCATGCAGTTTGCAGTGGCCCCAGAGTCAATAAGCACTTGTGTCTGGGTGCCCATCATGTTGACATTGGTTTGTGGAAGTTTTGCAGTTTTGGTTGTGTTGATCACGTACACATACGCTTCATCGCTGCTGGATGTGCGTCCTGACTTGTCACCTGTTGCACTGTCCGATATACTATATTTGATGCACACTTTTTTCAGCTTGACTTGTCTTACGTGTCTGTCTGTAGTTTGTCTCTTTCATTTTCAATCTGCATTGTTTTGCGAAGTGATTTATTTGATCGAGTATCATCTGGTCTAAGTCTTCAGTCCTGTTTAAAACAGTTGACCAGCTCACAATGTGTGAAACTAAAACTCCTAAACCCTGCTGCCTGTTGAAGATGCTGTTGGTTCTTACAGATTCTGTCTCTTCTGTTCCAGCAGGAGGAATCTGTCCTTCCGTCCACCAAGCTGAAGGAGAAACATGTGAATGTCATTCAGCAGCTGGAACAGACCATCGAAGACCTCCGGACCAAGATCGCCGAGCTGGAGCGGCAGCCGCCTGTGGCGGACAGCGTGAGAGTCCCCGCCTCCACCACGGACCGGGAGTGTGGGAGCGAGGAGGGCGTGCTGGTGGCGGTGTGCGACGCCCACCTGCAGACAGAGGGGGCGCTGTCGCTGGGCGGCCTGGAGGCCAAGTCGGTGCAGACCTCGCCCATGGACGACAGCTTTAAATTCAAAGTGCCTTCAAGCAGCGAGGCGGCCGGAGCCCCGGAGCTGCAGCCTGGACGGGACGCCTTCCACTGCTCCTGCCCGCTGCACCCGCCCGCTCCACCTCCTCCTCCATCCTCACCGGGGTGCTCCGTGCCGGGGCCTCCACCTCCACCACCACCTCCCCTTCCAGGTGGACCCGCTCCCCCTCCCCCTCCCCCTCCCCCTCCTCCACTTCCAGCAGGTCTCATCCAGCCACCCCCTCCTCCTCCACCCCCATTACCAGGACTTGGTGGTCCACCTCCACCTCCTCCTCCACCCCCATTACCAGGACTTGGTGGTCCACCTCCACCTCCTCCTCCACCCCCATTACCAGGACTTGGTGGTCCACCTCCACCTCCTCCTCCACCCCCATTACCAGGACTTGGAGGTCCTCCGCCCCCTCCTCCTCCACCACCCCCTCCAGGCTGTGGGCCTCCTCCTCCTCCTCCTCCTCCTCCTCCACCAGGAGCTACCTGCCCTCCTCCAGCCCCTCCAGGAGCCCTGGGCTCCCTGCCTCCCCCTCTGCCCCTGGGACTGTACTCTCTGGGTCTGACTCAGGAGAAACCTCCCAGAAAGGCTGTGATGGAGCCTCCCAGACCCATGAAGCCCCTCTACTGGACAAGGATCCAGCTCCACACCAAAAAGTATGGTGGCAACGTGCAGTGACACGCAGTAACACGCAGTAACACACAATAACAGGCAGTAACATGCAGTAACACGCAGTAACACACAGTAACACACAGTAACACACAGTAACATGTAGTAACATGCAGTAACATGCAGTAACACGCAGTAACACGCAGTAACACACAGTAACACACAGTAACACGTAGTAACATGCAGTAACACGCAGTAACACACAGTAACACACAGTAACAGGCAGTAACACGCAGTAACACGCAGTAACACGCAGTAACATGCAGTAACACGCAGTAACACGCAGTAACACGCAGTAACAGGCAGTAACACGCAGTAACACGCAGTAACACGCAGTAACATGCAGTAACACGCAGTAACACGCAGTAACACGCAGTAACACGCAGTAACATGCAGTAACACGCAGTAACACGCAGTAACACACAGTAACACGCAGTAACACGCAGTAACACGCAGTAACATGCAGTAACACGCAGTAACACGCAGTAACACACAGTAACACACAGTAACATGTAGTAACATGTAGTAACATGCAGTAACATGCAGTAACACGCAGTAACAGGCAGTAACACGCAGTAACATGCAGTAACACGCAGTAACACGCAGTAACACGCAGTAACATGCAGTAACACGCAGTAACACGCAGTAACACGCAGTAACACGCAGTAACATGCAGTAACACGCAGTAACACGCAGTAACACACAGTAACACACAGTAACATGTAGTAACATGTAGTAACATGCAGTAACATGCAGTAACACGCAGTAACAGGCAGTAACACACAGTAACACACAGTAACATGTAGTAACATGTAGTAACATGTAGTAACATGCAGTAACATGCAGTAACATGCAGTAACATGCAGTAACACGCAGTAACAGGCAGTAACACACAGTAACACACAGTAACAGGCAGTAACACGCAGTAACACGCAGTAACACGCAGTAACATGCAGTAACACGCAGTAACACGCAGTAACACGCAGTAACATGCAGTAACACGCAGTAACACGCAGTAACACACAGTAACACACAGTAACAGGCAGTAACATGCAGTAACATGCAGTAACACGCAGTAACACGCAGTAACACACAGTAACACACAGTAACAGGCAGTAACATGCAGTAACATGCAGTAACACGCAGTAACACGCAGTAACATGTAGTAACACGCAGTAACACGCAGTAACATGCAGTAACACGCAGTAACATGCAGTAACATGCAGTAACACGCAGTAACATGCAGTAACACACAGTAACAGGCAGTAACATGCAGTATCACGCAGTAAGACACAGTAACAGGCAGTAACATGCAGTAACACGCAGTAACACGCAGTAACATGCAGTAACATGCAGTGACATGCAGTAACATGTAGTAACACGCAGTAACACGCAGTAACATGCAGTAACACGCAGTAACATGCAGTAACATGCAGTAACACGCAGTAACATGCAGTAACACGCAGTAACACGCAGTAACATGCAGTAACACGCAGGAGCATGTAGTAACATGCAGTATCACGCAGTAACACGCAGTAACACGCAGTAACATGCAGTAACACGCAGTAACACGCAGTAACACGCAGTAACACGCAGTAAGGCTAATTCTTCCTTCTGAATTTTGTTTTAACAATCAGTCCATGAATCTAGACAGGTGAAGTGTGACGCTGAATGATTTGTGTCGTCAGGGAAGCGTCGTCAGTGCTTGTGTGGGACACCATCGAGGAACCTGATGTGGACTTCCAGGAGTTTGTGGAACTGTTCTCAAAGACTGCAGTGAAGGAGAAGAAGCAGCCACTGTCTGACACCATCACCAAGTCCAAGGCCAAGCAGGTGTGACATCTACCTGTGAACTCTGGAGTCCAGGCTCCCGGGACCGTTGGTCCTGTGGTCCTGTCTTGCTCCTGTCTTCAGACTCTTTAGCAGACTCTCAGTGGCCTTTTGGTTCTGACGTCATGCTGATCTTGAACTTCGTTTGGCTGTTTTCAGGTTGTGAAGCTACTGAACAATAAGCGTTCTCAGGCAGTGGGAATCCTCATGTCCTCCCTGCACCTGGACATGAAGGACATCCAGCATGGTGAGTCTACACTTCCTCAGAGCCGGGTTCAGGGTTCTACTGAGGCGGACCGGGCTCCTGATGTTGGCCTGGTTTGACCCCAGCCTGTCCCAGGTGTAGGAGCTGCAGGACCAGCTGTTCCTGGATAACAGAGCTAAAAACCAGTAGTATGGGCGTCTGGACGCTCCAGTGGGACGGGGCTGTGTGGGGACAGACCGCACCCATAGACAGATGAAGCCAGCTGTCTCTCTTTGAATTGTGCTTTGTGCCTTGTTACTTCTAGTCTGTCCAGGTCAACAGGTCCACAAGACCAGAACAAATCTGTTGTACAGATGTCAGGAGTAAAATGGATGATTGTCAGAACAATCAGAAGTCAAAGTAGAGATTACTCAAGTAGACAGCAAATATTTTGACTTCGTGACTTTGTCTCTGCTGGGCTGAATAGTGTGCGTCTGCTGATCAGTGGTCAGGGTGTCTCTTCACTCCTGGTGGTTTTCTTTGGCATTGCTCTTGTCTTTTGCTCTTCCCAGCTTTGTCTGATATCTGTAGAGAATGTCTTCCCTCATGGAAAGAGCGGTTTCTAATCTGTCCTCTTTGTCTCTGTCTCAGCCATTCTGAACTTGGACAACACAGTGGTGGACTTGGAAACCCTGCAGGCGCTTTATGAAAATGTGAGCACACGTTCTCATCTCTACTGTGTTTCTGCTGATTTCAGGCCTGCTTCCTGTGTGGAGGGATTGTGGGTATTGTTTCACAGTCCAGGAGCATATGGATCAAATATGTCCTGTTTAGTCTGTTTAGTCTTCCACAGGCTCACCAGCAGCAGTCCTGAGGCAGATTAAGACGCTCCAGAAGCTAAAATCTATTTAAAGATTGAACCAACGGTGTGTGTGTGTGTGTGTGTGTGTGTGTGTGTGTGTGTGTGTGTGTGTGTGTGTGTGTGTGTGTGTGTGTGTGTGTGTGTGTCATCGAGTTTTAAACAGAGGATGTTGGTGTTGTGATGGACCGGCGCTGTGACCCAGCCCGGTCCTGGCTGGCCGCCGTTTCCTCATTCACTGCTCAGAGCCTCTCTCTCTGGTCGAGTGACCATGGGGACGGCTGCTCTCTTCTTTCTCCCACAGAGGGCGCAGCAGGACGAGCTGGACAAGATCGAGAAGCACGTCAAGTCGTCGAAAGACAAGGAAAACGCCAAGCCTCTGGACAAACCTGAACAGTGAGCATTTCCCCAATACTGAAACTCAGAAGCTTCAGTTCGTTCCCTGTAAACATGCCTTGAAAAGACTGTAAATGGTGCTCCAGAAATGAAGCTGAATTGAACTGAATCAGTTGTGGGGCTGAAGGAGGGCAGCTCTACTTTCTGTGGATGAAGCTGACCTCCAGGCCACTGGAACAGTCTGCTGTAGAGGGGGACCAGCACCTCCAAATCTGAGTCTATGCTTGTGGTCTATTTAGAGTTCAGGAGCGACTGTGGTGGAGACAGACACCAGGCGCTGTGGTTAATGTAGTCATCCTGAAGCAGTACGCAGTGCCTCCCTGCATGTTCAGTGTTTAGTGCAGCAGGTGCTGAGTAAAGCACACAGCATCTTGGCTCAGCCTTTTCATCCTCTGACTCCAGAGTTTATCTTGATGCCTTCTGGACGCCGGTATTTTGCTCCAGCTAGGAAAACTAACCGTTTTTCAAACTCTTTTGTGCCTTCTGCAATCAAATTATTGAATTCCAGCTCCTAAATTGTTATTGTATTGCTTGTTTTAATATTGTTCAACCTGAGTTCCACTTGTGGTTAAACTGAACTGTCTCATGTTGTATTTACATGTGAAACGACTCGAGATGTGCTGCAAACAAATTGCCCTTTGGGATCAATAAAGTTTTCTGAATCTGAATCTGAATCTAGTGTGAAGGTTAAAGGGCTACCTGAGTCCTCCAGAAAACTGTCGCTGTATTCAGGAAGAAACAGTGAAGGCATGACAGTTAGCGGTCTCACGGAGAGACATCGAAGGATGGAGTCATAGGTGAGAGGAGGAGGAGGAGGAGGAGGAGGAGGAGGAGGAGAAGGAGGAGGAGGAGGAGGAGGAGGAGGAGGAGGAGTGGTTATTTAAATGGAGGAATTGTTGTCAGTAAGATTTGAGCCAGGTGAGTGCTGTGCATTGTGTTTAAAGTGAGTTTCAAGGTGGGAGAGGAGGATGGAGAGATAGATGGTGTCCAGTGAGGTGGAGCAGGATAAGAGTGCTGACATGTCCAGAGTCTGCAGAGATGGAGGTGGTTGAATGTTCAGAGGAGAGCTGATTCACTGCAGTATCGGGTTGAAAACCAGAGTGGAAGACTTCATCCAGATCAACGGAGGCAAGCTGGGTCTGAAGCTGGGAGCAACGTGTTCCAATGGTTTAGAGGGGAATGGGAGTCGGAGACGGGGTGGAAGCTGCATGACCTCGGGGTCGAGTGAGGGCTCCTTGAGCTGGGGGTAATGTCATTTTGAGAATATAAGGGACTGATCCGGATCAGAGGGAAGAGCTGAGTGGGTGCAGAGTGCAGGGTGCAGGGTGCAGGGTGTAGGATCCAGGGTTCAGGGTGCAGGGTGCAGGGTGTAGGATCCAGGGTTCAGGGTGCAGGGTGCAGGGTGTAGGATCCAGGGTTCAGGGTGCAGGGTGCAGGGTGTAGGATCCAGGGTTCAGGGTGCAGGGTTCAGGGTGCAGGGTGCAGGATTCAGGGTGCAGGGTGTAGGATTCAGGGTGCAGGGTCCAGGATCCAGGGTGCAGGATTCAGGGTTCACAGGCTCCAGGGTGCAGGGTCCAGGGTCCAGGGTCCAGGTGGGGTTTTAATGACAGCTCTGAATTGGGAGAGTTCCGCAGGAGAAATGGGAGAAAACAGAAACAGGCTGAGCAGCTGCGAGGGGGAGCTTCTAGATCACATGTTCAGATGAGGAAGCAGCGGGATGGAGACAGTCTCTTCTGTGCCTCGTCCTCATTGCTCTGGGACAGATTTATCTATGAATGTCAGTGAGTACGTTTACATGCAGCCGATAACCCTTTTAAAACCCGAATATTGGCAATAACCCGGTTGCGCGTGGCCATGTAAACACACATCAGAATATCCCGGTCGAAAGGGACATTAAATACTGTTCTGCGCATGTTCTATCCGCAAGGAATCTTGGTCTTTTGAGGACACGAACTACTTGTGACACAGCTTAACTGCCACTAAGTAAATCAAATGTGCGGAAACGATCGTTCAGTTCTTCTCTTTTACTGAAAAAACGACTTATCGCATCACTGAACACATTACCACGTCCCGCTGGCTTTCTCACAACATGCAGAGAGGGCCTGCACAGGGCCCTTCTTCTTCTGTGGTGTCTGTGTAAAATAAGGTTGAACGTGCAAGCAGCACCCCTAGTGGCATGAAGTGCAAATGCAGTCATCAGGTCGTCTGTGGCCGTGGTTTGAGTGGGGAGATCCCCATTGAATGCGCTGACTTGTAAACGGGATAACTCTGTTTAAGCAGGTAAACGGGTTTTTCCGAATGTTTCAGAGACCGGAATATTGACCTTAACCCCGATAGTGACTGCATGTAAACGTAGTCAGTGTGTGTCCTGCAGGCGCTGCTTGATGGAGAGAGAAGTCATCCAGTGGTGTGAGCCACATTTCAGTTCAACAGAGGAGGGCCAGGGATGGGCTTGTAATGTTTTTAGATACCATACATCACTTTGTCTTGCTTTTTCTAATAGTGTGAAAAGTGCTGTACTAATAAAGATTGATTGATTGTGTTTTGTTCTCTTTGAAAGCCATTGCAGTTTCCAATATGTGAAATCAATTTTCATTGCAGTTCATAAACTGGGACAGCTGCTGATTAATTGGCATTTCTTTAAATGCACTGAACATCTTCTTACAGAGAGGCCTGTCCGTCGCTGTGTTGACCTCAGCATGCTGGCCAACTTGCAGCCTCATTATTAGCACTTTGCACATCAGGATAACATGGAGGACAGCGAACCAGGACACACTGCAGACCACCACTAATGATGTGTGTGTGTGTGTGTGTGTGTGTGTGTGTGTGTGTGTGTGTGTGTGTGTCAGATTCCTCCTGCAGCTCTCGCTGATCCCGAACTTCTCCGGCAGAGTGTTCTGCATCCTCTTCCAGTCCAGCTTCACGGAGTGCATGTCGTCCATCACCAGGAAGCTGGACATCCTGCAGAGGGTGTGTGAGGTGGGTCACTCCTCATGCAGCTCAGACACTCATTTAGTGTGTGTGCTCCATGTTGTGTTTGCCAGCTGTTTGACAGTGATCACAGCTGCAGGTCCTGCTCGCTGAGTCGATGGGAAGCATTTTCAAGCTGTCCAACTCTTTAAACTGTCAGTTCAGTCTGTTTCTAACAATAAAATGTATACATTTGACTTCGTTTTGAAGTCATATGGTTTGAAAGAAAGACTAAAGAGTGACCAGGCCCTGGTTAGAAAAATCTGTAAAAGCATCTGATCATTCTTGCTATTCACGATTTAAATGTTTGAAATATGACAGCTTATTTTCAATAAATCATATTTTGCTAAATCATAAATCAAATTAAACTATAAAAACAATATAAATCATGTTTAATGTTTGTGTTCAGGTCAAATTTAAACGTCTCACACTCAGATTGTCTCATCTGAGGACACACGAGGTGACACACTGAAGTGCTGATGTCTCTGCAGGCGCTACAGGACAGCGAGACTGTGAAGAAGGTCCTCGGTCTGGTTCTGGCCTTCGGGAACTACATGAACGGTGGGAATCGAACCAGGGGCCAGGCTGATGGCTTCACCCTCGACATCCTCCCCAAACTCAAAGACGTGAAGAGCAGCGTAAGTACAGGGCCATGCTGCAGAGTGACGTGGAACGAGGCGCTCACAGGGTGCCGTTCAGCCCAGCGCTGGGCCAGTTACTCCCAAATCTAACGTGTTATATGTTATTAGTTAGCCTCATTTGAAAGTATTTAGTTACATTACAATATTACTGTCAGTGAATTGTAATATATTAGTTTACTTCTGCATTGCTTTTGAGTTACTTTCACCAAAGTTCAAATCAATTCAGCTTCATTTATATAGCAACAAATACAACAGTCATTTCTAGAGACAGAGAAACCCTACAGTCCCACACGAGCAAGAAGAGACTGGAAAGCAAGAACTCCTTTTTAAAAGGAAGAACCCTGCAGAACCAGGCTGAGAGGAGAACCCTGCAGAACCAGGCTGAGAGGAGAACCCTGCAGAACCAGGCTGAGAGGAGAACCCTGCAGAACCAGGCTGAGAGGAGAACCCTGCAGAACCAGGCTGAGAGGAGAACCCTGCAGAACCCGGCTGAGAGGAGAACCCTGCAGAACCAGGCTGAGAGGAGAACCCTGCAGAACCAGGCTCAGAGGAGAACCCTGCAGAACCAGGCTGAGAGGAGAACCCTGCAGAACCAGGCTCAGAGGAGAACCCTGCAGAACCAGGCTCAGAGGAGAACCCTGCAGAACCAGGCTGAGAGGAGAACCCTGCAGAACCAGGCTCAGAGGAGAACCCTGCAGAACCAGGCTGAGAGGAGAACCCTGCAGAACCCGGCTGAGAGGAGAACCCTGCAGAACCCGGCTGAGAGGAGAACCCTGCAGAACCAGGCTGAGAGGAGAACCCTGCAGAACCAGGCTGAGAGGAGAACCCTGCAGAACCAGGCTGAGAGGAGGAGACATTCTGTAGAACCAGGCTCAGAAGTGGCAGCTTTCTGCTATTCCAGTTCGGGTGAGGGGACAGAGAGAAAGAGAAGGATGAGACAGACTGATTTTCCGAATCAGGTCAGTATTGTTCCACTCCATGGAGGTGGATCAGGACAGGAGGCTTCAGATCAGCAAGAGAGAGAGAGAGAGAGAGAGAGAGAGAGAGAGAGAGAGAGAGAGAGAGAGAATGAGAGAGAAAGAGGGAGAAAGAGGGAGAGAGAGAGAGAGAAAGAGAGAGAGAGAGAGAGAGAGACTACAGGCTGACACAAAGTATCAATCAATCAATCAATGTATTTTTGTATAGCCCAGTATCACAACAACAGCTGCCTCAGAGGCTTCAAGATGTTACATTGGTTGGTAAAAATAAAAACAGTGAATAAGCATAATGGTAATATGTCAAATTCTCAGTAACGAGACAAAACGAAGGAACCACTGCCTTAGACCCTCACATCCGGCAAGAAAAAACTCCAGAAACCCAGTGGGAGAAGAAGAGATCTTGGGGAGAACCACAGTATGGAGGGATCCCTCTCCCAGGGACGGACAGCTTTGGCAACAGCTAGCATGAGACAATAAGAAGTAAAGCCTAGGACAATGTTGAGGACAGTCCGTTGGACGGTCCAGCACAGGAACCACGGATCCCAGAAGTAGAACTGAAGCCAGTCCACGGGCAGGACCGACAGGAGTGTCCTCCCGGTCCGGACGGAGCTTGTTCGTAGGCCCTCGTAATAGTGGAGTCAGCAACTGAAACTGGAGAAGACTCCCCCTCGAAGGGGGGGACAGCAGGTGAAAAGCAATGAACGGACTAAAGGGAATAACATTCAGACATTAGAGGACAGGGCTCAGTGCACCGTACTTCCCACAGCATTCTAGCTCCTAGGGCAGCTTTTAATAATGATGGTTTAGAGTCCCCAGCTGACCTGATCATAGGCTGCATCGAAGAGAAACGTCTTGAGCATAACCTTAAATGTGGAGACTGTGTCTGCCTCTTTGACACCACTTGGAAGCTGGTTCCATAAAAAAGTAGTGAAACGTGGAGTGAGAAGGAGAGAAGCTCAGGGTCGGTTCTCCAGGGTCAGTCTGAATCTACAGCAGCTTCACTAAGGAAACGTCCAGGGAGGCCTGAAGCAGCCCTGACTGGAAGAGTCACTTCAAAAAAATAGATTAGTAAAGAGGAGTGCAGATAACGTCTGAAACCGTTTCCAATTTCACTTTAATGACTCAATCTGTAACTTTTAAGGAAAACTGCTCAGTTTGTGTCACAAGACAGAAAAGAACAAGTGATTCACGGAGACTTAACACAGAATGTTCAAGCCTTTTTAAACAGTAAACATTGCTTTTGAAGACTTTTGAAACATTTGGTTCTGTTCGTATGTAAAAATGTCCACAATATAACTGATATTTTGGATTAGACGGGATGAGAAGTAGGGACCAGCTGAACATCTTATTTTCCACGATAACCAATTACGAAACACGTGGAGAGTCATGTGTTAATAGTTTCTATGAAGCAGAATAAAGAGCTGAAACACTCCTGAGGAGCTCAGTCAATAAGCTCACTCTAGTTTCTCTTGGTTCTGCTGTTTGTGTTGGTGGTTACCTTCATTAGAACCAGGAAGTCCACTGATCTGCTATCAAAGCCTTTCACCAGTTCTGATGTGTGTGTGTGTGTGTGTGTGTGTGTGTGTGTGTGTGTGTGTGTTTGGTTGAAAACATGACACTGACGTGTTGTTTACTTTGATTTATTTAAAAGTGCTTTATTCCTGACCCTGCAGGACAGCGTGAGGAGTCTGCTGTCCTACATCGTGGCGTACTACCTGAGACACTTCGACGAGGTGAACCTGCTCACACACTCCCCGTGGCTTCAGCCTCTCCTCCCGTTCACAACGCCTCAGTGAACCCAACTCAAGAACGCGTGTGTGTGTGTGTGTGTGTGTGATCAGGATGCTGGCAGAGAGACGTGTGTGTATCCTATCCCGGAGCCTCATGAGCTGTTCCAGGCCTCACAGATGAAGTTTGAGGATTTTCAGAAGGATCTGAACCGACTCAGGAAGGACTTAAGAGGTAACACACACACACACACACACACACACACACACACACACACACACACACACACACACACCTGACTCTTGTCTCTCGGTCTCATTATCAGCGTGTACATCAGAGGTGGAAAAAGTGTGTAAAGTGTCTGATGAAGAGAACCTGCAGCCTTTCAAAGACAAGATGGAGGAGTTCCTCGCTCAGGGTACCTGCTGTGCACGCCACGGTATCACACCGCCTGACACTGGGGCTGCTTTCTTCAGTTTGGTTCTGTTTTGTCTCCTCAGCTAAACGTGAACTGGAGGCTCTGGAGGCTCAGCTCAGCAGCACCCACAAAGTGTAAGCCTCTACTCAGTCTCATGCTCAGTTTCTTGTCGTCTGAGGGTCCAGTTCTTGCCTGTAAAGTGTCAAAACTACAATTTTCATGAATCTAAAATGAACACAAGACAGATGAGCCATTAAAACAGGACTACAGGCGGAAATGAGCAGTATGCTACAACAGGCATCTTTCCCTTTTTCTGAAGGAGAATGTTTACATGTACACTGTCCCTTTTCAAAAATAAAAATAAACTGAAACTGAAACTGAAACTAAAACACATGCAGGATTTACTGTTTCCGATCTTATTCAGGCAGAAGTGAACCAGTCCTGAGAGTGCGGACTGAAACACATCCTGGCTGACAGAGTAAAAATGTTGCTCATCTGCCTAAATACAGGTTGTAGTGACAATTAGAAAGTATAAATGTGTGAGTAGAAGGTGTAAGTGATCATTTTCTGTTTGTGGACATAGAGTTTAGCAGTTTAAAGGGGCCCTGTCATGAAAAATGGACTTTTATGAGTTTTTGACATCGTTAGTGTGTGATTAGCTCATAAAACTGCCATTTAAGTCACTATTTCTCTTCAATCCGGCATATTTTGATATGCATGAATATAATATATATGAATGTATGTATAGTTTATGTTAGGTTATCAGGAAGAAGGAGCAGGAACAGCTGGAGAAGATGTGGGTGTGAAGGCAGCAGTGGTGCCAGGAGTGATGGAGGCGAGCTACCCAGCTTGCATGGCTCCAGGAAATACCAGGAACACCAAGAGAGCAGTGCTAGGAACAGCTTAGATCCTGCAGAACCCTCCAGCTCCCAGGACTCTGGCTGAAGGAGATACGGCCCAGGGCACAGTGTTTTTCCATGGTCAGCACAGGGTGTATGCTGGTCAGAAGGTGAAGCTGCGTGTCCCCTCAGGTTCCTGGAGCTCTCGGTCTTCTTCTCTGTGAAGGCCAAAGGAGGAGAGAAAGAGGTTTCCCCCCACACCTTCTTCTCTGTGTGGCATGAGTTCTCCTCGGACTTCAAGGACCAGTGGAAGAAGGAGAACAAGGCCATCCTGACAGAGCGGTGAGCCCCCGGCAGGAAGCCCTCCGTCGGCCTGGACTCCTCTCACTCTGCCCTGTTGGTGTGTGTTCAGGCTGAAAGCAGCAGAGGAGAGTTTCCGACAGGCCAAGGAGAAAGCGTCCTACAGCGTCAAGCCGAAACATGCTTCTGGCATTGTGAGTCCTGCTTTCACTGCCGTTCACGAGGAAGACTCGACTCCAGAGTCTAGAACGGCTCCTTAAATCTTTGTATCTTCCTGTCATGTTTTTCAGGCATAGAACTGAAACGTTTCTCATAAGTGCTCTTTTCCCACATGTTCTCCTCTGTCGGAGCTGAACCCGTCATGTTGTGTTTCCACAGAAAGCTAAGCTTGGCATGAAGATCTGACTCCGTGGAAAGAAGACATCGAGCAAGAGGGATCGTTGTGTGGAACTGTGTCCACATTGCACATTTTATTTGATTGACCCGTTTATGTTGTTGGCGCGATCATGTCTGTGTGGCTGAATCACACACTCCCAGACGCTGCAGACTCAGACACTCTCAGCTGGCGCAACATTTCTCACCAAGACAACCCTGCTAAAGTTAACCTGCCATGTCTGAGGACTCATGGATTCTGAACACTTTATAAACATACGTGTAATGTTATTTTAATCTGCAGCACATACTAACTGACTGATGAAGACGAAGACGACATGCAGACAGGATTACAGCTCTTTAGAGTTCACCACTTCAGCTGTTTCAACAGCCAGTGCTTCGGACAGCGTTATGGAACATGAAGTCAGTGTTTTCCCTGGTTTCAGACAGCAGCAGTTATTAAGCCAAAACAATATGCTCTCATCTCATGGTGCGCACAGGCACCAACATGACAAACCCAGTCTGAACTGGTTTAAGCTACAGAAAGCCAGAGTAAACAGAAAACTGGATTGAATAGGTATAAATTATAGAAAACCAGTCTAAACCAGTAATAAACTAGAGACAATCAGTGTAAACCAAATGTGAACTACAGAAAAGCAGTCTAAACTGGGTATACTCTGGAGAAAACTAGTCTAAACCAGTTCCAAACGTGAGAAACCCAGGCTGATCCAAATCGAAAGCTGAGAAAATCAGTATTAACCAAATGTAAACTACAGAAAACCAGGCTAAACCGGGTCTAAATGACAGAACCCCAGTCGAAACCCGGTCTAAATGCCACAAATCCTGTCTAAACCCAGTCCAGGGATCTGACAGTAGATGTTCAGCTCTTCTTCTGGACTCTGTGCTGATAAAGCTGTGTACGAGCCAGTAATGAAATGGACGTCGTAGTCTTCAAATGCTGGAATCAGACTGATTGAGATGACTGTAAGCTAACTCGCTAGCCGGGCTCCTCCCTGCTAACTCAGCTCAGAGAGGTCATGAGAGCGGCTGCAGGTCTGAGGGGAGAACCTGAACGAAATGAGGATAAAACACTTTGATCCCAGCAGTCGAAGGCGAACCTGAACCTCCACTTGCGGAGTTCTTTCACTGACCCCCTCACCACGACCTGGCCAAACACACTGAAGGAACACTGAAAAATAACTGCTTTCTTTTCACGGTGCAGCAGGATGTGTAGCCATACACAACATACTTTCATCCCAGATGGCTGAATTTGATCATTTCCTCCATGCGGTTTCCAGAAATGAGGCTGAAGAGCAGATGTTTCAGTCTGAAATGTTTAAATCTTAACATGCTGTGCAAATGCATCAGAAAGCAGCTGAAGCAGCGATGGCAGAAACCAGGAGACTCATGAAGTGGTGAATTCGTGTCTGTCCTCACTCTCCTCATTCCCAGAACAGCGTTTCTCACATAGAGCAGAATTGTTCCTTTTTATATGAAGTGTGTTTTATTTGAGCTGCTGAGACGGCTGGAGGTGAAAGCACTTAGCAGATAAAGGAATAACTCTCTACAGTGTGGAGAGGCTTCGGTCAGAAGCTGTCCTTCAGATCAGTCCAGTCGCTTCATGGTCACTTTCAGTCCAACACTTTCTCTGTGTGAGGAAGTCAGTCAGTGTGTGTGTCTGTACAGCCGTGTGTGTGTGTGTGTGTGTGTGAGAGAGAGAGAGAGAGAGACTGGTCTGAAGCGAAGGAAGTGTACAGTGTTGGTAAATTTAATGTGAAATAATAAAATGTTTGAAAACAGAATGTGAGACACATTTTTTTAATCAGTGTCTTTTTCTGTTTTATGGACCTGATTGAGTCTCATATGGAATACTGTAAAGACGTGTGTTGTACATATCAGGCTGCATGTGGACTGGGGCGGTGTAATCTATGTACAATAAAACAATGAATCGTGGATTGTGCTGAAATCGTCACATCGTTTGGTCGTGGAGGCAGAAACTGCAGCGTCAGAACAAACATCTGTTGTTCCAGAAGATTCCTCAAGGTGGCTGGGAGAGTCTGTCTCCTAAAAATGGAGGAGACGTTCTGCAGAACCAGACTCAGAAGAGTCCCAGGTGTCTTGCTGTTCATTGTTTCCACTGGGAACCAAACCGCTGCGACACAAACAGTTTAAAAGTGGGGGGTTCTCTTCAGACTCCGACATCTCTCTGGCTATGGTAAACGGAGAGCGGTGTCCAGAGGTCTGTACTAAAGGCTGGATGCTCTACCGCAGAGTCTGGAACATCATTGCTGGCGGCCATCTTGCTGCAGTTTCTGATGATGATGATGTTGATGGATTTACAAACGGTTTGGTTTCTTGCTGACACAATAAAGTAACTATAAACCTGGATGTGTGAACATGAAGAATCATCATTGTGCAGAGCACACGGTGTTGGAAGTGCAGCTTTTAAAGGGCAACTCCGGTTTTTTGACACCTGGACCTCATTTCTAGGTGTGTCACGCTCATATACTCACTCAGACAAACATGGTGCAGCTCGGAGTCCAGAAGTTATTTAGATCCAACCGATTTAGCCGCATTTAGCGGGGGCCACGGCAAGGGAGCTTCAGCACGGGACATCATCTCTGCAAAATCACTCATTTCCGCTGTATTTCTTCATCCATCGCCAGTGTTATCATAAAGTCAGCTCGTCTACCGTCTTCAGGTGGGTCAGCTGACAGTTTTCAGACACTCTCAGCTGGCGCAACATTTCTCACCAAGACAACCCTCAATTAGCTCGGATGGGAACGGAGCTCCTCTCCCCAGCAGAGAAGCACTCTGAGTCAGCCTGGCTGTCACGGCGCCCGGGCGTCTGACTTGCCGGGAGGCTGCATAAAGTCAGCTCGTCCAGCGTCTTCAGGTGGGTCAGCTGACCCACCTGAAGACAGTCAGACGGCCAGGGGCGGCCGGCGCCTGTGTCCGGTCGCCTGCCTGCGGAGCCGGGCCTGGAGGCTAGGCCGCTGGGTCGGGGGAACCGTCCAAAACGGCGGCGGCGCTGGGCCCCGTGCCGGGCGGGGGCCCCGTGGCGGCCCCGGGTTGCCTTTTGGTCCAGGGTTGGATGCTCAAAGCTCTGCTCTGGTCTGCTCTGATGGGATCTGCTGCGCTTATCTCTTCTCTAACACCGTGCTAACTTAGCCACAATTAGCTCGGATGCTGGCGCCTCTCCCGTCAGCCGCCCCGCGCACAGCGCTCCTCGCCTGGCTTGGAGACCCCCAGAGACTCTCGGTGAGGAGACACTTCCAGGAGCGCCCCGGGGTTGGATGCTCTAAACTCTGCTCTGATGGGATCTGCTGCGCTTCGCTCTTCTCTGACACCGTGCTAACTTAGCCACAATTAGCTCGGATGGGAACGTCGCGGAGCTCCTCTCCGCCTCCGTGGTTAAAGGAATACTCCACCCAAAAAACGATTTGGCCTCATTTTCTACTCACCCTCATGCTGAGAAACACTCTGGAGCACTTTTTTGACGTTTCAAATGCAGTTGGAGATGTTTGGGGATTTTCGTTGTCAACAAACAGGGACCGACAGAGCCCGACAGAAAAAATGGTCCATAAAATCCACAGAACGTTCCCATTTTCCTTCATACTGCTCGTCCGCTGTAATCCAAGTGTCCTGAGCGCGTAACGTCCATAATTAATTCTTAACGAGGTCATTTAGTATATTTTAAGAGCCCAAACAGGGCGCTTTCATACAGCTCCATTGCATGTCTGCGCGCACCCTGAACTACGGAAGCCGCGGCAGACCAAGCCAGACGCTTACGCGCTTTCAGCGACTACTTTTCTAAATTGCAACCGTAGAAGAAGAAGTTCCGCTGTATATATTCTGCTGTGAGTAACCGAGCTGTGGACAATCACAAAAGTGATTGGCTACTGTTTTAAAGCTTTGAATTCGGTGTCCTGCTGAAAGGGCACAAGCGTGTTGCTTGGTCTGCCGCGGCTTCCGTAGTTCAGGGTGCGCGTGCAGACATGCAATGGAGCTGTATGAGAGTGCCCTGTTTGGGCTCTTAAAATGTACTAAATGACCTCGTTAAGAATTAATTATGGACGTTACGCACTCAGGACACTTGGATTACAGCGGACGAGCAGTATGAAGGAAAATGGGAACGTTTTGTGGATTTTATGGACCATTTTTTCTGTCGGGCTCTGTCGGTCCCTGTTTGTTGACAACGAAAATCCCCAAACATCTCCAACTGCATTTGAAACGTCAAAAAAGTGCTCCAGAGTGTTTCTCAGCATGAGGGTGAGTAGAAAATGAGGCCAAATCGTTTTTTGGGTGGAGTATTCCTTTAAGCGGCGGGTCCCTGTGTGCTCCGCGGCCGGCACGGAGCGCGTCCCCGCCCGGGAGCAGAGATCCAGAGCTCTCCTGTCGCCTCCATGGAGCAGCTCCGGGCCGTTTACCCAATCAGCCCCAACTCGGCCCCTGGAAGTCAGACGCCCGGGCGCCGTGACAGCCAGGCTGACTCAGAGTGCCTCTCTGCTGGGGAGAGGAGCTCCAACGTTCCCATCCGAGCTAATTGTGGCTAAGTTAGCGAAAACTGTCAGCTGACCCACCTGAAGACGGTAGACGAGCTGACTTTATGATAACACTGGCGATGGATGAAGAAATATAGCGGAAATGAGTGATTTTGCAGAGGTTATGTCCCGCGCTGAAGCTCCCCTGCCGTGGCCCCCGCTAAGTGCGGCTACATCGGTTGGATCTAAATAACTTCTGGAGGACTCCGAGCTGCACCATGTTTGTCTGAGTGAGTATATGAGCATGACACACCTAGAAATGAGGTCCAGGTGTCAAAAAAGTGGAGTTGCCCTTTAACTGCAGTTCAACAGGCAGCTGCCGCAAAGCGACGTCCACCGCTGCTTCAACTCAGCCGGAGCTTCTCGCCGTGTTGAGCGAGACCAGAGCCCCAGCTGGAGGCGGAGCGCAGGAAACCCCGGTCCTGATGCGACTGACGGACGTGGCTTCACATCAGTCCATCTTCAGTTCTTCAGACCGCAGCTGGAGAAGTGACTGAACACACACACAAAACAATTCAATGACATTTTATTAAATATATAAAAACACAGGAAGTCAAAATTTACCAAACCCATCACATTCCTGAGTGTTGTTCTTTTTTTCAGGCTTAAAAAACAGACTGTGGCGTCAGAGTCCTGCAGCTCTCCATCACAACGACTCATTAGACATGAAGCCTCATTCACTGCACTGACTGAGGAGGAGGAGGAGGAGGAGGAGGAGGAGGAGGAGGAGGAGGAGGAGGAAGAGGAAGAGGAGGAGGAGGAGCAGGAGGAGGAGCAGGAGGAGCAGGAGGAAGAGGAGGAGGAGGAGCAGGAGGAGGAGGAGCAGCAGGGAGTATCT